>NC_138052.1:66432454-66703866 GCF_964194185.1 Rhinolophus hipposideros | reverse complement strand
TTGCCTGGTCTGTGTCATCTAACAAAGGGACTGGCACATTTTACTTGCATCATCAGTGTTTATTAAATGATAAATCCCCTCTTCTCTTACTCTCTCAATAATATTTTCTGCATACAATCTTTGAAAGCAGTGCTTTTCGAGGAGGCTTCTGACTTTCAGGTTATGTGAAGTTGTCTTGGGGAAGGTTCAAGATGACTAAACTAATAATGTAATGAGGGTGATTTAGGAAGAATCAGTCAACTTCATCAAGGCAGGGAAAAGTAGAGTGATAGTGCTATGAAAACAGACTACATGACACATGCTTCCTTTTTATATATAGTCTATGGATACCTTTATTCCTACTTTGATAAGAATTCATCCTCTGCATTTGAAATGCTAGTGCATAAAAAAACCCAATCTATTTTCTCATAATCGAAATCAAGAAGTGTATCTGGAACTTTGATATATTACTTGACTTAATCCTGACGATCCTACCTGGTGGAAATTATTAGTTTCATCAGATGAAGGGTGAAAATGGAGAAGAGAGATTAAATAACTTGCCCATGATAGTAAGTGACAAAGCTGAGATTAGAATTAAAAGGTCCACTATTACTTTATGATAATTATCAAATTGGGATTAATTTACGACCTCTCTGGCCTTGCCAGGTCTGGAACTCTTGATGGAAATACATAATAGCATGTATAGAATATCTCTGGAATAATCGTAAGATGCTGGTGACAGTGTTTCCTTTCAAGGATGCTAACTGGATGACTGAGAATAAGAAATAATTATTTTCTACTTCCCAATGTTTTGTCCCTTTTGTTATTTGAATTATATGCTTATATAACTTTATCCAAAAACGTGATATATTTTGAAAACACACACCATGAAAAACTTTTATCTGATAAAATAATAGGCTTGTACTCGAATTGGATATCCCTTCTAGCCCTAAAACTGTTTTATTGTGTAGTTCTGTGAAAAGTCTCCAGTTTTAGAGAATACAAAGACTCCTGCACTGAATATTCTCACAAAACACTGAAACTGCCTGAAAGGATCTTAAAAAGGTTACCTATATTTTGGGCCGTATCAATAGCTTTTCTAAAAAAAATCAGATAAATTAAATTTTGGAAGTTAACCTTCAGATTCAGATTAGGCCAATTGTCTCTAGGGTCCAATAAAACCTCAGAGGACCTGCCAATATTTTCATTGGGAAGGATTACGTTGTTGTGATTAACGCCAAAATTCCTAAAGAGTGCAGAGAGCAGCAGTTAAGAGTCCAGCAACTAATCACTCCAGATACCTCTCATGGGTGAGGACAAGCTAAAGGCAAGTATGCTTTGCACATTTTCTCAGGGACACAGCAGGCATCTTGTAAGATCACTAGGATAGGCCCCACAACCAAAACAAAGGAGGACAAAGAACATTCACATACACAGGCACTGACAGTTTGCCTTCATTCTCTAATGGCAAACACACTGGAGGCAGGAACCCTTTGGAGCTGACCTTGTCTCTTCTTACCAAAGACAGTTTAGTATGTGCATGTGTGTGTTTCAATGCTTCACGTTTATGAAATCTTTCAAGTGTCAGAAATCCCAATTGAATGATAGCATAAGAAGCTAATCTGTCAAACATGGCACAGTTTTTCAGTGTACCTACCATACTTGGTTGCTCGTTTTTTTTGAGTTGCCTGAAAATACTAAAAACAATGAAAACCTTTCAATGCACTGAAATAAACATAAAAATTAGCCATACAATTAAGCTTCACTGTTCTTAGCACTGAAGATAGTCACATCTAATTTTGCTGCTATCGAAAGCAAATGAGTTCTGCTAACTAAAACTCACAGTATTTTGCATATTATTTTTCTGAATTTCTTCTGTCTATTTTAGTATTTGAAATGCTAAACAATTCTGCCACAGCACTCTTTCTGGAAAAATCTGTGTGCTGTCTTTTGATCTCTGCTACTGGTTCACAAGTCACACTTGGCTGAGTTATAAAGCAAGAGAGGGGATTTTATTTATGGAATTTTGTATTATTTTTCTATTCACCATGCTGCATTTCCTCCTCTGAGGCCTTAGTATTCTGTTGCAGATTACAACAGGAAGAGGCAATGACAGGCTTTCCTAAGACCTCAGCACTATAGGTAGAGGGTCCCTGAGTGGGATCCCAACTTGAAAGGTGTTTCTGCCCTTTTGCAGAAGATATTATCCCCAGAATCTTAACTTTTATGAGAGAAGAATAGAAATGCACCAATGGAAAAACCCACTGTATGCTTGTAGCTGGTGTTCAAGTAAGCCTGAAGGAAATGCCGTTCATGTCTTTGTTTCTCTTTGCCCACAAGGGGCTCTGTAGATAACCTTCCCAAGTCAGACCAGGAATTCCCGGAGACTAGCACTAGATTTCGCAATGGCGGTGCTGAGTAGAATGCACGAAATGAACCACTTGGTGTTATCGGTCAGACATGGATTGACCAATGTTGATATCAGGTCTCACATGGCGATGTAAACTGGCCAGTCTGACAGATTTTCCCCCAAGCTCTTATTCTTATCTATCAACTCTAGCATAACATTTAGCTCCTCTCCCTCCATTCCAATTTAGCCATAGCTTGAAGTTGTCTCATAAAGCTTCAGAGATTCTGTTGTCTCATTTAGATCACCACCATGAAAATCCCCTGATACCCTACTGAAAAATTGAATCTACAAGGTGGTTTCTTCTCTGCCTGTGTCTTGACTTCTATTCCCTTTGTAATTAATGGAAGAAAGTAAAATCCTTTGAGAAAGGTAGCTCACAGCCTTCTCTGTCTCATCTGGAGACCTCTGTTCCATTTGGCTTGTTATAGTTTTATAAAGGCAATGAGACTTTCCTTAATGAAGAGAACTCACAAAGGCTCTGTATTGAACTTTGCTGAACTCAAATTAGGAGACTACAACGCATAAAACCTAGTAGTTTATGGAGACCCATAAGGAAAATCCTTAACCCCCCGTGGCTCAAGTTCTATGTAATTTTGAAATACAGATGAAAATGCCTTCCTTAAAGGGATGTTTTTATGATTAATGAGAAGATGTGCATAATGTGTTTTGAGTTCCTGGAGCAAAAGTCCCATATAAGGAAGCTATTATTATTATTCATTATTACCTTCCAGATGCTGGGACTATATATTTCCCAAGGACAAAATAAAATGTAGGAAGATGCAAAAACTCCAGATTATTAGAAAGCTCTAGGGCAACTAGCATATGGTGGGTATCCTTTGATAAATATTGTAAATACATATTTATAAGATAAACTGACTAGCAAATTAGAGAGATGTCTTTGAGTGCTCTCACCAGAGTTCAGTTAGTTCCCTGGTGCACTAAGTGGAGAATTGTACAGGGAGTTCCTTCCAGTGTTTGGAGTGACCCCTTTCCTGTACTGTAGCTGGAAACAATGATTAAACAAAGAACCAGCGCTACTGAGGCTCTTTTATACAGTGTTCATGGAAGTCAAAACTGGCACAACCCTTTAAGAAGGTAATTTGGTAATATCTATCAAATTGCAAATTCATAACCCCTTTGACCCAGAAATTCTACAACTAGGAATTTACCCTGTGGATATACTTGCATTGCAGCATTGTTTACAATAGCAAAAATTTGAAACCGCCTACATGTTTGTTAATAAGAGGATGATTACATAACTTGTTGCACACACATTCAATAGTACATTATGTAATTTAAAAAAAATGAGAAAGATTTGTATCTGCATATATGGAAAGATCTCCAAGATATGTTTTTCAACAAGATGTAAAGCAATATGTGTGGTATGCCTGCACTTGTGTAAATAAGAAGGAAATGTGTATAAGCTGGTATATACATAAAATATTTTTATATACTTGTATATACATAAAACGTTTTACTATATATACACCTAAAACAACTATTAACTGTAGTTAATTTGGGGGAGAGAAACTTGGAGTGTTAAGAAACCATTTTCGTTTTTAGAACCATGTGTGCATATTATCTTAACTTTAAAAATAGATTGTTTTTAAAGAAAGAAGGAATCCTTTTTTCCTTCAACTACAGCTCAGAAGGCAACTTGAAAAGCTATTGCTATGAGGCAGCTCAAACCTTTACCATTATTTCCTAGACAGAAACCCCTTTGACATCCACAGTGCTCTAGAAATCTCATTCTTATCCCAGAATGATTTGATCAGAGCCAGCTGGTTTGCATCTAAAACACCTATGAAGTCAAACGTCTCATTCTCTAAGCCAGGGTGAGGGAGTAAGGACAAAACGGAATTTGTTTTCTAACCTCATCACCTGCAATTTTGTTTAAAAAAATCAATTTGCCTCCAATTTACCTAAAATACTCCTGCGACTATGCAATTGATGGTCACAGAGCTTCATTTAGAATTGTTATAAATGTATTAAAGACTATAAATGTTGTCTTTTTCTTCTTTCTCTCATAAAACACCTGTTCTTTTCATAACTAACAATTTTAGCCTGAGCATGCACTTTTAAAGGAATACTCTTCCAACAAAAATATGAACACCTAACAGGTATTATTTTTTTATGATAAACTTTTTTATATGAAAGTCACATATAATATCTATTTGCAAAAGTATACTTACAAATATACAACTGTATAAATATTCAATTACCAAAAATATGCAATTATGGAGGAATCTTACACTTCAGTTCCTTACAATAAATGCATCATACAAAAACAATTTCAGGTCTCTCATTTTAAAGGAATTTAATTGCTAAAAAAGAAGCACAGTACAGTCATATTGGATATACTGTGCAAATATGTCAGTATGAATCATTGTTTGGAAATAAGTCATTTACAAGCAGAGTAAGTGAGTCTTTACCATTAACGTACTCTTCATTTTGAGTTCTTACACAACATCCCAGAATTAGGGAGCGGAAATTATCTTCAAACTCTTTCTCACTTGAAGTATGCTCAAATTGAAACAGGTCCTTTGATCAGGGCTGAAACCAGTACTCTTGCATATGTCATTTACAACTTCCCAGGGAAATTTTAGGATGCATGTGTAAAACCACTGTGATATAATTGAAAGAACAAAATACTGCTGGTCTCTGAGGCGAAATTGATGTGTAAAATCATTCTTCTTCCTTACTATATTAAGTTGTGTGACCCTTGCCACAATGTTTAAGACTTGGCCTCATTGTGTGTGTGTGTGTGTGTGTGTGTGTGTGTGTGTGTGTGTGTGTGTTTTAATATCCTGAGCTTGATTTTATTCATGTTCCTGATAGAGGAGCAATGTATTATCATTTTTTGAAGCTGGAGAGCAATAGTTCTCAGTATGTGGTCTCTATATCAGTGGAATTCAGTCATCTGGGAGCTTGTTAGAACTAATTCTTGGATCTTTCCCCAGACTTACTGAGTCAGAAATTCTGGGTGTGGGGCCCAACAATCTATATTTAAAAATCCCTAAAGTTTGAGAACCACTTTGGTATAGGAATTCTTACAGTGTGGGACAAAGTACTACAAAATGCCTTGCCCTGTTCAAATATCTCTGACCCAGGAATGAAAGTCTACTCTCAATTCATGTACACACTGCAGAGCAATTATTTTCAAAAGTGAGATACTCAGATTGCTTGCATCAGTATTACATGGAGGATTTGTTAAAATGCAGATTCCGGGATCTTGCTGAAAGCAGGGCCTGAGAATCTTCATTTTAAGCACACATCCCAAACAAAACATAAAAATTGAACTGAAGTTCTAACTCCACCTCTGTAGTGTTTCTTGAGAGAGATTCTTATTTAGTTCTTATTGTACTTTCTAACATTTTTATTTGGGCATTTGCTTATTACCTCTGCTACCTACTTCTCTAACATCATCACTGCTTTTACCTTTGGAAAAGGGTGGGTAATGTTGAGTGACGGGTAGAATTGGGGAAGGTGACACCAATATTAAATGTTTTAAAAATTGTATTATCTTCTTGAAATGTTTCCCTCCAACCTTATGCGTGAACAACTGACTAAATTGGATGAAAATGCTAAATTTTCATGTTATACCTTCATGTCAAGGACAATTATTCATACACAAGTAGGTTAAAAACAGCAGAAGGCTAGTGAGGAGGGTTCCACCGTGGCCTCCTTCCTGCTCTCCCTGCTTCTGGGCTTTGCTGTACTGTCACGGAGCTTCCCATTGATACAAGTGCCAAACCAGTGTACTCATCATCCATTTTTATCTTTTGAATTCCCAGATAATTCAACTTTTGAACATAGCCATCCCTTGAGATTCTTACATTCCTCACTGTTTTGTTACATCATTTCTGCTGGCTCCTTTCTAGTCTTTCTTGGAAGCTTTTTCTCTTTGTCCACTGCTTATATGCTGCTTTTCCTTAATCTCTTCCCTTGGCTCTGTCAGCAATCTCAATATCTCCCTTTTCCCTTCCCTTCTGTTCCCTTCGCTCCCCTCGCTTCTCACATTTTCTCATGCCCCCTTTCTTCTCTTTTAATACTATTAAGTATTTGCTATGGGTCAGGCATTCTTCTAAGCACTTTACATAGAATAACTCAGTTAATTTTTATAACATTTCGTATTTGCAGGAACTGAAATAGAGGAGTTAGATTAATTTGCCCAACCTGTCACATAGCTAGTTAGTGATGGAACTATGATTTGAACCCTGGCATTCTGGCTTCAGAGCTTATGTTCTTGACTAGTCTATCATATACTCCTTTCCTTAATCTACAAACCCATTTGAGTAAGCTAATCTATGTCTTTGGCTTCAACTTCTACTTATAAGCTCCTTTATTTGTCATCTCTAACTGGTCTCAGTTGCTCACTGGAGGACTTCTCCATTAAATTGTTAATATTCTCACAATGAAGTCCTTATCTTTCTCACCTTTATTCTCCATCGTAGTTAGTGATGTCTCTATTGTCCTTGTCACCACTGCAAGAAACCGGGGAGCTGTCCTACGGTTCTTCTTTCCCTGATCCTCCATGTCTAAGTGGTGATCGAGTCTAGTTTCTTCCACCTCTTTACAATTTTTATTTATTATTTATTTAGTTAGTTTTTGCCTCTTCTTCTCTATTGCTACCACATCTATACTTTGGGATTATAGTAATATTCTCCTGAGCAAAGGATTCATTTTATTTTATGAAATTGTTAGTCTCCTACTGGTAGCATTCTCTTCTTTGAATTATCTATTATGAAGCATGGAGCCATACGTGAAGGCTACTTGTAAAACAAATCCATAGGAATTTATGGAATGATTTTCTGAACACTATTTTACCATTATCATATTCCCCTCCACATATTTTTCCTGACTTGTTTTCTTCGTGGTTTTCAATTTTATTTTATTCACAATAAATTGCGGTTGCTCTTAATTTGCATTTATCTGTCTGTTTGTCTATCTATGTATCTATCTATCTATCCATCCATCCATCCATCCATCCATCCATCCATCCATCCATCCATCCATCTATCTAGACTTATGTTGTGATGCCCTTTCCCACTTTTCAGTTTTCAAATCTCAACTCAGGATCATATTATTACAAAAACTGCTTATGACATCTAATTTATGCCACATCAATATGACACTTAAGCTTTTTAAATTTTAACATTTACCATTATTTACTTATTTTTGTCTCTTCTGAAGTGTAATATCTAAAGAAGGCTGTATCTTCTTATCTTTTTATTCTTAGTGGCCTAATACAGACTCCACATCTATAACTGGCTCATGAAGTAATTCTAGAAATAATAATAGTCATCCTTACTGAGCAATTACCATGTGACAATGACAGGCCAAACTTTAACAACATCTCAGTGAGAACTGCATATTCCACTTCTATATTTTGGAGATTTCTATAACTTTGTAATACTTTTAAATCATTTTTTAAAGCCCTGTTTCTCAGCAATCATAATATAAAACACTTAAAAATCAAGTACGTATTACACATGGGTTCCAAGAAGGTGAAAAGTTGGGGTAAACCACATCCTACACTCAGATAAACCAGTGAAGACAGTGAGTAATGGCATGAGAACGGTTAAAGGTAAGGGAGGGTAAGTGATGATGTGGACCTGGCTCTGTGAGGGTTTATAAGCAGTGAGTGGCTCATAAAAATGACAAATTCTCCGTATTTTCACAGTCAAATCAGGCATGCCTAAGCTTGATTGTGGGAAGAGGACATAAGAGAGCAGGAAATTGCTTTGATGCCTTCAGTTTCTTAGAACTGCTATTACAATGTGCAACAAACTCAATGACTTAAACAACAAAATTTTATTCTCTCAAAATTCTGGAGGCTAGACGTCTGAAATCAAGGTGTTGGCAGGGTTGGTTTCTTCTGGAGGCTCTGAGAAAGAAACTGCCTCTCCTGTTTTCTGGTGGATGCTTGCAATCCTTGGCATTCCTTGGCTTGTAGCTATATCACTCCAGGCTCTGCCTCCATTGTCACATGGCCTTCTTTGTATGTGTCTAAATTTCTCTCTTTTTATGAGGATACCCTAATCTAATACGACTTTATCTTAACTTGATTACATCACAAAGACCTTATTTCCATAAGTTCACATTTACGTCCTGGGTGCCCCTTGAGCCACTGCCCCAGTGCCAGAGCGAGGACTCCAATAGCAAGTAAGTTCATGCATGGGCTCCTTAAGAGGAACATTTGGAACTTCAGCTGCTCTCCATCTCACTCAGCCACAATCTCTGCTGGTTTTCACAGCCAGAAGTATGGGGACTTCTGTCCTCAGCACTTGAACACTAGACTGGGACCCCTTGCTCCTCCGGGAGGGCCCTCCTCAGCAGAGATATTCCTCCTGATGTGGTGAGAGGAGGTAAGCACAGTGTTTACCTACTCCGCCATCTTGACCAGATCTCTCATTATACATTTTAATGGATTACTTCAAGATTTTGTTTTAGTTTTACTTAGAGAAAGTCAACTTACAAAGGGATAGGTTTTCTGTTTCCTAGTGTGTAGTTACATCAGTAAGTAGAGTTCAGCATATATTTTGTTATCCCAAGCAAGATTTTTTAAGAATAAAAGAGGGTGTTATTAATAATTATGTAAGGCCAGCAGATGTAAACTGAAAAGTCTTTGGATAAACTGTTATAAGTGACAACCTATTAGTAGGAGTCATGATGTGTAGAGAAGCTTCTGGGTTGTTCTTACATTGTTTATTTCTAAACATTTTCAATGTATATGTCAATTTGACCATAACACATAGCATTATAATCCAAAAAAAAAGATTTAAAAAAAAAATTGTCTTCTGGATAATCCTATAGTTCTTTTGAGAATGGCAGGAGAGAGAGCTCCAAATTCCTGATTGAGAGATTGATTTCTGATTATTTAATTCATTCAACAGATACTTATTGTTTATTAAGTATTGTTCTAGGAGCCAGGGATCTCATAATGAAGAAAACAGACAAAAACCTCTATGTTCTTGAGGTCTACATTCTACCAATAAAACAAAGATGATTTTACAGACCTGTATACAATGATCAAAATTTGGGATTTGCATTGCTTTTTTCAGTAATGGTGGTAGAGGTATGACTGAGG
The DNA here is from genome assembly GCF_964194185.1 of Rhinolophus hipposideros. NCBI lineage: Eukaryota > Metazoa > Chordata > Mammalia > Chiroptera > Rhinolophidae > Rhinolophus > Rhinolophus hipposideros. Next base: position 66,694,387 of record NC_138052.1, on the reverse strand, counting down.
CATCCCATTCTTTGGACAGATTCCTTGTTGACCTATGCCATATACTATAAAGCAGTAGATTAAGATCTGTATACAGTTGCAGTATACAATTGCAGTCATAGCTCAGACAGTTTTTGTTTTGTTTTGTTTTGTTTTTGTGAAAGTATCTGAGCAATATAAGAGCTACTCTTATGACCTTGAACAATCTAGTCCCACAGTCTGATCCAGTGAGCTAATTTGCTTCAACAAAGTAAACTCATTTGTCTAGCCCAAGGGACATATTTTGCCAATTTTACAGTTGGATAGTTCCTTTAAAAAAATGCATTAGTAGTTATTTCAGCATTAAGATTTCCCATAAATTAAATCTGTGTAGACTTCCAGCTGAGCTAGAATTTCACCAAAATGATACAGTCTTACTAATTACTGCATTAAGTAAATACTCATCCTCTCTGTAAATAATGTAGGTGGTAATTTACTCTTCTGTCGATGTATAAATTAGGCCACCAGGAGGTTAACTCATTTGCTCAAGGTCACAGTATGTGGCAGGGTCAAAACTGAATCTAAAAACTTTGATTCCTAATTTAAAATCAAATAACAGTTTTCCTCATATTTAGCTATATTATAACAACCTATGTTTATAAATAAAATCTTATGTATAAATAATAGCCTATATATACAAATAATAGCCTATTTCTAGAAATTATCTATCTATCATAACATCAATATGAATATAGTATTGATAGTGTTGGAGTTTACCTAGCAAGATCTAATGAGTGATTATTTTATTTTAATGATATTCAAAAATATACCTCAGGGAGATGGATGAGTTTTAGGTCAAAAAACACTTACATTTCCAAACTTATCCAACCGTTTGCATGGTAGGGTATAGGGGAAAAAATTAATTGAAATTTTCTTTTTAATTTTATTCTTCTTCTAAGCCTGTGCTAGAAAGTGGACTGTGAGTAGCTTTTCTGGGTGATATGGAATACCTGGTAGTTATTTTCTGACACTTGATAAAGTCCCAGAATCGGGGAGTTAATTGTATAAGACAAGTTTTTGCTTACTATATTTTGTAGGAAAATACTCCTCTTTACCTAATTATGAAAGAGAAAGTCCAGTTGTGTATTTACTACTATAATCATCATCATCACCATTATCATTTAAATGTGGTTAAGCACCCACCTGTATTTAAGTGTCTATGCCATTTATAGTAATAGGTGAAAAAGAAGCAAATCAAAGATCCTGAATGTTTCTCTAATTCTTATAGAAGAAAAATGAGGTTTTCCTCAAATTCTTTTGTACCTTATAATAATGAATTAAAATCATTTTCTTCCAATTACTCATCCTAATACCTTTTCTTTACTAAAAAGACAAATAAGTTCAAGAGCCGCAGTGTGTAAAAACTGCATATAAATCATGACTTATAAAGAGAAGGTCTGCAGTGATTTTTCTTAAAACCACAGCCCCAGAACAATAGTGTGCAAATACATCTCAGACCAAACCAAAGTCCCAAACACCAAACTAAATAAAACCCACACTGGTACTATTTTTGTTCTACATATGTTTTATATATATGAGAGAAAAAGACACATTTTGGCGTCACATTGCTCAATATATTTTTCTAAACATAAATTAAGTCTGTTCAGTTGAAAACTTATTAGTCCTTTAGGAAGGTCTGGTCATGCAATTGATCCATACTCACAAATTTCATTGATTTCTTTGAAAACTTTGCACGGAAAATTACTGGGATTGAATCTTAGAAATTATGCATATCTAAAATAAATTTAATTTTGCAGGGTGTCAGTTTGGAAAGATCAAGGAAATTAAGGGGGATAAATTGCTGCATAACAAAAGGAAAACTTAATGTAACTTTCTGGGAGAACTATTTTCCTGTGTGATCCATTTCTCTTCTGTAAATTTGGCCAAAATGAATTACAAACAACAAAGTCGCTTTCCAAATCTCTCTCTCTCTTTCTCCTCCACACCTCTTATACACACACACACACACACACACCGTATCTTTAATTTTTAGGTCTTTATGGATGACTCCAGAGATGGCAACACTGGGAACATAGTGTGGGGACAAAGCCCCAAAAAGCAGTTTTCAGGCTCTCGGCCTCACATAGAAAGGTGCTGGCTCAGGTAGTAAATGGCAATCAACTGTGATTGGATAGCCATTAGCTGTGGCTAGTTGGCCGTCAGCTGTAACCAGTGAGCCATTGGCCACTAATATAACTGCTGTGGCTACGCTAGCAGGAAATGGAGGCTAGCAAAAGCAGATTGCAGAGAGGTGGATGCCGCCGGTGAGAACATAGTGATATGACTCCCCTACTTATGGCTCCGTGGGTGTTCCTTTTTGGCCTCACCGTGTCCTGCGTTCTTATGTGGGGAGCGGGACCAGAGACCCCACCTGATGACTCCCCTGCGTGACACATGGCGTAGTCGGCAGGATACAGTGCCAGCCAAAGCTTTCCGAAGGGCAGGGAGCAGGTTGTGCCTATGAAAGCTCAGTCTGAGGAAGACCAGGAGGAGCAGCTGCCGGAGAGCTCGATCCCCGTGGAGGGGTGGAAAGATGTGGACGGTTCCCCAACCAGCAGAGGCCGGAGAAAGCGAACGTTGTTGCTGCCCTGTGGGCTGGGAAGTGCTTGCTGACGCAGCCTGGATGCTGGATTTGTCCCAGGAGGAAATACTTGCTGAATCCTCCTTGGGAGATGAGGGTGAGGTCAAGGTAGCCCCTCACCCCCAGGACAGCCCTGGCGAATGACTATAGACTATAGGAAATTGCCTTCTATCCCTGACTTAATGGACGCGAGACTGTTTGTTTGGGGACATACCACCATGTAGTGGAACTGGTGGATGTTTGCTTTTGTGTCTTGACTGGCCGCCATCGAGAATATGTAAGCACCTTGACTGTGAGCCACTGTTGTTCCAGCACGGTACCCTGAGAGGCCCAGAGAGAGTGGCAGTGCCTTAAGAGCCATGGCTGAGCCCAGGAAGTCTGGCTGTGCCCAGAGAGAGTGGCAGTGCCCTGAGAGCCCTGGCTGAGTCCGGGAAGTCTGGCTGTGCCCAGAAGTACTGGTGGTGCCCTGAGAAACCCTGTCTCTGCCCAGAGAGATTGGTGGTACCCTAAGAAGCCCAGGAAGTCTGGCTGTGCCCAGAAGTACTGGTGGTGCCCTGAGAAACCCTGGCTGTGCCCGGGGAGACAGGTAATACCCTAAGAAGCCCAGGAAGTCTGGCTGTGCCTAGAAGTACTGGTGGTGCCCTGAGAAACCCTGGCTGTGACCAGAGAGCCTGGCTGTGTCCAGGATATTGCATTCACCTCCAGTCTCCTCTCACAGGGCCCCTCGCGGAAGACGCTTGTGGCGTAGATTGTGAGGCGAGACCCTGTAGGGGTGTAGTGTGGGGACAAAGCCCCAGAAAGCAGTTTCCAGGCTCTCGGCCTCACGTAGAAAGGTGCTGGCTCAGGTAGTAAATGGTAATCAACTGTGATTGGATGGCCATCAGCTGTGGCTAGTTGGCCATCAGCTGTAACCGGGGAGCCATTGGCCACTAATATAACTGCCGTGGCTATGCTAGCAGGAAATGGGGGCTAGCAAGAGCGGATTGCAGAGAGGCGGATGCCGCCGGTGAGAATATAGTGATATGACTCCCCTGCTTATGGTTCCGTGGGTGTTCCTTTTTGGCTTCACAGTGTCCTGCGTTCTTATGTGGGGAGCGGGACTAGAGACCCCGCCTGATGACTCCCTGCATGACACATAGTAATAACAATTGTTTCAATGTCTTTGTCTACTCATTCTGATATCTGAGTCAGTTCTGGGTTGGTATCGTTTGGTTAATTTTCTACATACTAATACTGTTTCACTTGCCTGCTTTTTTGGATGACTAGATGTGATTTTTACCCTGTTGATACTGAATATCTTTGTATTCCTAATTATTCTTGAGCTTTGTTCTGGAGTACAAATTATTTGAAAACAATTTGATCCCTTTGGGTCTTACTTTTAAGATTTATTTGGTGGGATTAGTAGTATCTAGTCTAGGTCTAATTATTCCCCACTACTAAGGTAAGACTACCCAATGAGTAATCTACAAATCATGATGTTTATCCAGTCTGGTTGGAAGCGCAGTTGTCCCTTGGACAACATGGGTTTGACTGTGTGGATCCACTTACATGTGGATTTTTTTCAATAAACATATAATCAGCTCTCTGTAACTGTGGGTTTTGCATCCATGCATTCAACTAAAGATCAAAAACAGTAGTTTTGATTCGTGGTTGGGAATCCGTGGTTGCAGAGGGTTTACTGAATGCATTGTTTTATGTCATTGTATGTCAGGAATTTCAGCCTCTGTGGATTTTGGTATCTGTGGCATGTCCTGGAAACAATCCCCTGCAAATACTGAATGGAAAATTGTGGTTAAGCTTTGGGGGAGTCAAAAGTTATATGTGGATTTTCAACTGTGTAAGAGATCGGTGCCCTTAATCCCTGCATTTTTCAAGGGTTACTGGGTAGGCTTGTTCCAGTTTTGTGTGAGTGCTAGACACTCTTTTCTCTAATCTTCCAGTGTTTCTTTCCCCAGCCAGGAATAATTTCCTCACATGCCTGCACTGATTAGTACACAAAATACTATAGGGGGACAGACCCTCAGCAAATCTTTGGAGTTCTCTCACTGTGCAGCTCTCTTCTCCCTGACATGCTGCCTTGAATGTTCTACTTGACTTGGGTCTTCTTGGACTGTCAGCTCTATCTCATCAATGCAGGTCATTCCCTGGGCTGTGCTTGGATACCTCCACTTTATGCCTTCGCTTGGGAATTCTCTCCAACTAATAAGTCAGGGCACGTGTAGGGTTTACATCATTTATTTCCCATTTCTCAGAAACCACTATACTTCATTGCCTGATGTTCCATGTCTCAAAAACTGCTGTTTCATATATTTATATTTTTTCTGTGTTTTTTTTTTTGTTGTTGTTGTTTTAGCCAGGAGGGTAAATTTATTCCCTGTTATTCCATCTTTTCCAAATTAATGCCTTCAAAAAAAAGATGTCAAGGGGAGAAAAAGAGTCGATAGTGCTGGTGTTGCTAGAATGATACAAATGCTTGTTGCTAGACTGCTGTTAATTATGGCTGTGGAATGTTATTTTTGCCTATGGTAACCAGCCTGACAAAATTAAAAAAAAAAAAAAAAGGGCTTTGCAGTTAGTGGTTTGAATTCCAACTTCGTCTCTTACTAGCTGCATGACTTTGAACAAGTTACTTAGTCTTTCTGAGCCCTAGTTTCTTTATCAATAAAATAAGGAAGATTACAACTACCAGATTCATGGTGTTATAAGGGTTAGATGAGATGATATAATATGCAAATCACCTGCTACGGTGTTTGGCACAAAGTAGCCCCTAAACAGATGTTTATTTCTTATTCACCTGTCTTATTCCCCATTCTCCCCATTTCTTCTATTGAAAAAAAGCATTCATTTTTTTCATCGTGGTTTTAATAGATAAGGTTTCATTATAAATATCTTCAGGATATAGGTCTTAGAGCTTTTGTTCCTTTTTTTATTTCTTCATATATCAAACATCCACTATATAATGGCAATGTACTGTAAACCATGGAATGAAAATATGCATGGCAGAATCCTTGCTCTCTATGAATTCACAAACCAGCAAGCGATGTGGGCAGTAACTCACAACGTGATAAGATGGCACCACAGAAACATCATGTCTGTTTGCAAAAGAGAAAGTTGGCAGCTTGCTGGCTGACAGATAAAAGCACCATGTCTGTATCCAATCTGTCTTCAGCTTCTTTTGTTGTTTGCTTCTTCAATATCTGATTTATTTCAAGGCCCCGGCTCTGATCCAGCTGACACTGTCACTGCAGAAACCATTTGATTCTTCCTACTTAGTGTGTCCAAAAGTCACTTTGTGGTAGACAGTATCCTTAATGAGCTGACAAAGCTGAGGCCAGAGTTCCCTGAGTCACGGCACCTCATCTGGGGGACTCATTGCCTCTGGACAAGGAGTGATTACCTAAGGCACTGACTTCAGGAAATGATGAAAGGCATCTCTTTATAAGCTTCCCTTGATCTTGACGCTGAAGGCCTCGATGGCATTCTCATCAAGTCTTTACTAGCTCATCACCAACCAATCAATAGAAAGTTGGCAGAGAGGAAGAAAAAGGACACGATTCTTCTTCGGGCAGGGAATTAAAACTAACAGAGTTAAACAAGGGCATCCTTACAGTGGAAAGAACACAGGACTGGGAGTGAGGAAACTCAACTTTCAGTCTAGTCTCCTATGTAAAATGGCATTAGACAACTACTTTGGAGTTTTAAAATTCTAGCCTCTGACTGTGGAAGCAATGAATACTGTAGAGGAATGCATATCCATAAGAAAGCCCAATAAATAATTATTATCATTTTTGTATAATTTTTAAAAAAGTTTTTATTGTTTGCAGTGTAACGTTAAATTTGTCTGTTTGAGACCAAGCAAAACACAATTTTACTTCTGACTTCTGACTAAAGGAAATAAAGTAAATAAGTGTTTTTTTTCTTTTAATACTACTTTAATGGAAATAGAGGGAATGGTGTTAACAAACTAGATAAGTTACACCTTTTGGAAAGATAGATTGACCATCTCTAGCCCCACCTGAGTGTGGGTATCTTGGGTTGTGGATATGGGTCCTGTGTTCTTACATCCTGCCTGAAAATTACCTCACTGGCTGGAGACCCAGGGTTCAGTTAACTCTTCTGGAATGGATGTCAATGGCTATTTGACCCTGCACATCTCTAAACTATGATTTTGGTTATAAGCTCTTTGAGGCGGGACATGGTCCTTAATATATGCCTGTTGAATGAGTGCTGGGCAAACAAAGCCCACCTTAGTTTCCCAGAGACAGCTTAGAATAATGGCTCAGCACGTGGGTTTTAAAACTGGATTTCTGCTCTGTCACTACCCAGGTAAGTAAGTTAATTAACTACTCAGGGTTTCAGCTTTCTTAGCTGTAAAGTGGGTATCCCAGTTACCTTGATGTGTTATGTGAGGTAATACAAGTCAAAATCTGACACTGAGAAGACACTCATTGAGCCCAAGCAGTATAGATGGAGCTGGGGCAGAGCAAATGATGATAACAATAATTTAATAGTGTAAGAAAAACAGGCATTGTTGTTTTCGTTTCACAGTTGAGGAAACTGAGCTTCAATGAACTTAAGCACCTCAACTCAGGCCACACAGCTAGGCAGGGGTGGAGCCAGTGTTTGATCTTATGGTTTTGACCCCTAAGTCAGTCCAGTGCTGTCTCCACAGTGGGCTGTTTAAGGTGAATAGAGGTCACGACTTCTCCAGTGGGCCATACTTGACCATGGAATATGGGGATTGCCTCACTGATGCCTTCCTCCCGGATGTTCCAGGCCAAATGGTATGTGCCATATTTAAACAAAGGAGCGTCCACAGCTTTTCTTTGATAGTAAAATGGAATGCTGATATTTCTGTGGCTTACCTATAGTATCTAAGACTTAGGCACCACCAAAACCTTCCATTTTTACACTGCAACTGACGTTGTTTCCAAAGGGAAGAGACCTCTGAAAGAGGTCCCTGACAGGAGCTGTTATCTGCTCTTAGATAAGAGCTTACAAGAAGTGACAGATCCTGACCTTTTCATCCTCATTGCCTAGAGCCATATAGCTCTTCTTTATGACTTAAAAAAAGATCGTTTACTTCTGTTGAACCAAACATATTAGATAATTTACATACTTATCTAATTTAACATTACAACATCCCAGAGAGATATAGTTTATTATCTCTGTTTTATTATTCTTTCCAAAATTATACACTTTGCACGGGAGGTTAAGATTTGAGTCTATGACTTCTTCAAAGGAGCTTCTTCCAAGCTCCTTCTCTTTGAGTATATGATAACACCTTGCTCTCAACAAACGAACCAACAGACTAGAAAATAGATATTTTGTTCTATTGTATTCATCAAAATTCAACTCAAAAATTACTTACTGAGATATTACGCTATGTCCAGCTCTGTGCTGTAGTTCTAAGGATCTTGAAAACTTGTTATGAAATTTCCATGTCTTTATGTTTTAGTGTGCTGTTTTAGGGAAAGTTATCATTTACATTGTCAAAGCTAATACCTGAAATATCTATTAGACTTAATAATTATTTTGTGAAAGAGGGAGATGGAAAGATTTTTAAAAAATTCATGTCAAAGAAAGACCTCTGTGTATAAGATCATTAACTCTGTATAAATGGTATGAAATAGAAAAAGAGATGCTATGTATTTTATTAGGATAACATACTTAAAGTGTAATATCAAGTTCTGAGCCAAAACCAGATAGTGTAAGTTTTAGACATTCTTGTATCACTATGAAGTAAGCAGGGGTTGTTCAATATAGCCTGCAGGCCAGATTAAACCCACGAGGATATTTCTTCCATATTCTGCTCCCACTGAGAACAAGCGACAACCTTCATCAGTGGGCAGATGCTGACTCACCAACCCTGTTGGTGCTCAGAGCCTTGCCAATACCAACCAGCTGCAGAAAGATGGGAGAGGCCAATGTGAATCTGGTCTCCAAGGCCCCTTCAGGCAAATACCTCACAGAACTTGATTCAGTCCTGCCTGCCACAGATCCTGGACTGGCTAAGCTCACCCATGGAGAGAGGCATGCAAGAGTGCAATAGCAGAGAAGGGAGAGTAGAAGGGCTGCCATAGAGGATGTCCCTTCTAGAATGACCCTTCAGTATATCCGTGTATCTCCAGGGAGGACTCATGTGCTCTTGGCACCATTTATGCCTGCTGGCTGTTGCCCCTCTCAGCAATCTGCTATGTCATTCACCAGGAACCACCATGCTTCCTTATAGCTGAATTAGAAGCCATCCAGAGGCTACAACTGCACCTTTCTCTGCTGTATAATGGAAAAGAATGTCATTCTTCTGTTTGACTTACACTTTGTTTTTGTTTGTGGACTTGTCTCCCCTTTGTGCCTCAGACATGAAATCTTGGGAAACTAGTAGCCCTGAGACAAACAGAACAACAGACACGACCCTGGACTCAGCAACACTGTTCTTCTCTGGTGGCCCAAGTTTTGAGCTTGCGGTCTTGTTTTAGTAGGATGAGCTCTTTCGTAAGGCACTCTGAGTCCCTCATGCAAATAGTCCTCTGGAGGGCTAAGCAACCAGCTTGCCAGACATTTCCTTGGCTGTTTCAACCTCAATAGTCGGCACAATCTAGGTCACAAAGGGATCCTAAAACACATGTATCTTAGTCAGTTTGGGCTGCTATAACAGAATACCATAGACTGTGTGGCTTATAAACAACACATATTTATTTCTCACAGTTCTAGAGGCTAGGAAGTTTAAGACCAAGGCTCTGGCAGATTTGTTGTCTGGTGAGGACTTGCTCCCTGGTTAACAGATGGCCAAATTCTCACTGTGTCCTCACATGGTGGGATGGGAGAGGGAGCTCTCTGGGGTATCCTTTTAAGGGCAGTAAAAAAAATTCTATTCACGAGGGCTTTGCCTAAGCACCTCCTAAAGATTCCTACCTCGTATTAACATCACACTGAGGATTAGAAATTCAACATGTGAACTTTGACAGGACACAGACATTCAATCTATAGCAACATGTGATTCATGAAACTTAAATCTACCTATTATTTTCCTTGACTTGGCACGATGTAAATAATTAGAATTCTAGTATTTTGCTCATAATCAGGGAAAATGACCTTAGGGAAATGTCAAGACTGTGAATATGACATAATATGGGGTCAAGAAATGCAAAGGAAGAGGAAAAAATGGCATGGATAATATGGGAAAAGTAGTGGATAGGATGAAAAATTTTAAGGGAATTATATTTTAACCCATTTTAGGCTTACCAACGGAACCACATTTTTTCAGAAGAGTCACAACATAATGCAGTTTTATTTTATAAATAAAATGCACCTTTAAATTTGGTTTTAGAAACATCAATGTGGACAACAGAAAACTTCCACGTGATAAACTATAAAAGAAAACCAATTGTAATATAGAATTAAGACCATGTATCTAATTGTATCAGTCTCTTTTACCTTTCATTTTCAAGGTTATCACCCTTCAGTGAAGATAAACACTACTAAAGGCTTGTCAGCTCTTTTTGCGACAGGAAGAAGGATTTGTTTCTCTGCCTGTCTCAAGGAGATAGATGTGGACATCAATGTCCTTCTACAAAGCAGTGGGTGAGTCTAAACATGATGAAGTGGCAGCATGTTGATGGAGTATATTCAGAGGTGACAAGCAGTCTTGTAGACAGCATGTGTTCTTCATTATTCTGCAAACGAGATTTTAGAGAGTTTTTCAATAGGAAAAGGAAAAAAAAAAGTGCCATGCCAAGGTTAGAAGTTAAGGATGCATTATGCCTTGAAGAGGACCAGCCAAAGGATGAAGACAAAGAGTTTTCTTTCGTCTGAAGGGCAAGAAGCACTTGCTTCAAAAATAAAAAATAAAAAGCAATCTCTTAAACATTCATTTAAAGCAATCAGAGAATGAAATGTGCTTTAGACTGTGTTTGAGGTTAGAATCAGACCTCTGTTAAGAGAAATGTTACAGTTCCTTGGCAAAGAATGAACTGGGTAGCTCTTTGAACATTATAGATAGTTAGAGCTGTGAAGGTTTAAAAAACATAATGTGGTCCAATTTCCTCTGAGGCCCAGAGAGTTAATCAACTTACTAGGAGTAAGAGGCAAGGCCAAGATGAGCACTTTTCCTCTCAGTCTTGTAAGTTTTATTCTATGCTGTGCTTGCTGGGTAATACTTAGGTGGGACATCCTCTCCTGAAAAACACACGGCTGCCATTTCCTCTGGGTAGAAATTGGGACTCCACAAGTTGCCGATGGTGTTGTGTGGAGAAGGGTACCTCTACCTTTCTTCTTTGTTTTTCGGTCATAAGCTCTGTTTTAATGCTCAATGGACAGTTTTTCTTCTTTTTACTTTAATGTAAGGTTTTTAGCATAAGCTGGCAGGGAGCGTAAGACTCATTTAAATTCCTTTGACTCTATAGTTACTGTTATTTCTACTGTTCAGTGGCTTCTGGCTTCCATACATTGAACAATTGGCAGGAATCAGAATGACATGTGGAACTGATTGTTGCTTCTTGCTTGAGTAGCTTTTATTAATTCCAGTGGGTGTAAAAGGAAACAAATGGCTCTAGCTGTGTATCTTTTTTCTCTTGAAGGAAACTTGGGCCTCTAAGAGAGTCAAGCTTGTTAACAAGAAATCTGTTTTGATCTGCTAGCAATTGATAGAAAAGCAGGTTAGGGAGAAACTCCTTGCTGTTCTCTTCTTGGCTCCACCACTTACTTGCCATGTGACCCTGGGCAAGCTACTTACCGTATTTTGCCATGTAGAATGCATACCTTTTTGCCCAAATTTGTGAGGGAAAAATAAGGATGCACATTATGCATGGGCAGTACTAGTTCCATAGCTATATAACTTTTTAATTCTTTTATTTATGCTTATGAGTTAAAAGTGTAACTCTAGAAATCAGTAACCATATCCGTATGCAAAATAACACCGTGGAATACAATAATCGGTTTTGTTGAACTTACAATGAACTAGCAACAACCAAGTTTTTGGCCTTCTATAATGTGTAAATATTGTAAATTTGTTACCGGTACATAAAATTTCTTGTACCTTGTATTGGTTCTTGTGTACTTATTTTGTACTTATTTGTTACATAAAATTTCTTGTACCATAATATGTTAAAAAATAAATGCTAAAATTCCTTTATAATACAAAAAACAAATACCTAAATGTAAACAAAGAAATATTTGAATTAAAAAATTAAAATGAGAGATTTCCCCCCTGAAATTTTGGGCCCAAAACATAGGCGTGCATTACAGACGGCAAAATATAGTAATTCCTCAAAAACTTCATTTCCTTATTTGTGATATGAAGATACTAGGAGTACCTACGTTAAAGGTCAATTTTGAATAAAAAAGGATGATAATGCCTAAGTCACTTAAGACCACAATGATTCAATAAATATCATTATTAGTATTCCCTACCATGCCGTTCAGCAGGAGGCAGTAGTTAGGACAAAAAGTTTGGCAAGAAAAGGGAAATTATTTTATTTCCAGTTTTTTTGGTTGTTGGCAAAGAGGTTTAGGAGTGTTTAGATGACTGATTGTCTAGATGATTTTGGAAATTTTAGAGGACAGGACATGGGCAATAAGACATCAGAATTGGAGAGGGGAAAGGTACGTATCAATTAATATAAATTCAAATGTCCCCAGACCTTACCAATTTACCATGAAAAAAATGAAGTGAAGTTGACATTGATGTTCAGTTTTTGCTAGCTCAGTATGCTTACTGATGGATCCAGCACTTCGATCTCTTAAATAAAATCCTTTTCCCCTATGATTTTTGGGAGATTCTCAGATGTGTGTCACGTGGGTCATAAACAAATCTACTTTCCAGGGGAGCAGCTGGCACCGCCATGTCTGTTGGATTCTTGCTTATTTCTGTAGGTGTCCTGGCATCAAGGTGCCCATTGTAGCTACCTCTGCAGGCTTGTGCCTTTAGAGAGCCTTAAAAATAGCTCAGCCTGAGGGACTGTACTGAGTAGTAGAGAAAATAATGTCCTCTTTATCTCACCCATCGTTTGCTCCTGGTTCCTCTTGATGAAAACTTTTCTTTAACGTCTACACCACCTCTATGAAAAGCAAATTATTTAGAAAGATATTCAGAGGTCTTGTAAGTAGAATAGACTCAGCAAAAAGCCTCTCCCTTCACAGTACATACACCCCCCCCACACAGAGAAACAGACATTCAAGCATCCTTGATATTGTTTTCATTTGCTTCGAGCTATAGGTTGTAAGAAACACTTGGTTATGTTTACTAAAGTATAGGACACATGTGCTCAGATTCAAGTAAATAGTTACATTATTTGATTCTTGGATCACACATCTGATTTAAACTGTAACACCAACATACTGATATTCTGCCTTGGAAATAATTAAGTTTGTTGGTATCAATATAATTTTGAGCATGTTTTATTTCATTACCCAGAAAAATGCTTATTTTTTGCTCATTTTTCCAGTGTGTTAGCTACCTAAGAAGGCATCCCCCCAGAATAAGTCTTTTTCGTATTTGTTTCATTATCACCTTATTTTTCATATATCTGTATAAGTCTTAACAATTAAGGTATAAGATATATTTAAGGTATCAGTTTTGTTTACTAGCAACAATAAAAAAATGGATGAAAACAATTCTACTTACAATACCATCAAAAAGAATAAAATACTTAGGACTAAATTTAGCAAATGAAAAATGAGTTATACACTGAAAAGTATACAACATTGTTGAAAGAAATTTTAAAAAGACCTAAATAAATAGAGAGTTATACCATGTTCAAGAACTGGATGTCTCACTATTGTTAAAATGACAGTTTTTTTTTCAAATTGCTCTATAGATACAACACAATCCCTATCAAATTCTGAGCATTTTTTGGTGGAAATGGACAAACTCTTCCTAAAACGTGTATGGAAATGCAAACGATTTAGAATAGTTAAAAAGAAGAACAAGTCTGAAAAATTTACACTAACCAATTTACACTAAATTAATCAAGGCATAAGAATAAACATCAACAATAAAACAGAATGGAGTCCAGAAATAAACCCATATATTCACGGTCAATTGATTTTCAACAAAAGTGCCAATGTAATTCAATGGAGAAAGCATAATCGTTTTAACAAATGATGCTAGAACAACTGGATATCTATGTGAAACAAAATTAACTTAAGAACTTCACATCTAACTGTTTAAACAAACAAACAAACCAACAAACAAAAAACCCAAAAGGATTATAGACCTAAATGTGAATACTGAAACTATAAACTTCTAGAAGAAACATAGGAGAAAATATTTATAAACTTGGATTAGTCAAGGATTTCTTATATATGATACCAAAAGCACTATCTATTATTAAAGGGGGAAAAAGATAAATTGGAGTTCAGCAAAATTATGGTCTTTTACTCTTCAAAAGACTTCATTATGAAAAGATAAGCCATTGACTGGGAGAAAATATTTGCAAATAACAAATGATTAAAAACTTGCATCCAGAATATAAAAAATACTTACAATACAAGAATAAAAAAACAAATGACCCAATTAAAAAATGGGCAAAATATTTGAGTGGACACTTCACCAAACAAGGTATACAAATGGCAAATAAAGTCATTGGGAAGTGCAAATTTAAACACAATGAGATAGCATAGTATATTAACTAGACTGACAGTAATAAAAAAGACATAATACCAAGTGTCATCAAGGATGTGGACGAACTTGAACTTTCACACAGTGCTGATAGCAATCTAAACCGGTATACCCACTTGGAAAGCAATTGGCAATTTCTTAACAAGTTAGAAATATGCTTTCCTAGAATCTACTCAAGAGAAATGAAAACATATGTCCACAAAGTCTTGTCTGACAATATTCAGAGCTGCATTATTCATAATAGCCAAACAAAACATAGGAAAATAATCTAACTGTCCGTCAGCTAGTGAATGGATAATCAAAATGATGTTTCCATTTTGCCGAATACCATTTCAGCAATAAAAAGAAATGAATTAATGATACATGCAGCAGCATGGCTGAACCTCAAAAAACTATGAAAAGTGAAAGAAACTAGACACAAGAATTATATAAGACTCCATTAATATGAAATTTCTAGAAAAGGTAAAACTATAGTTAAAAAAAGATCAGTAGTTGTGTAGGGATTCAGATTAGAGACAGGATTGGTTGCAAACGGGCACGGGGAACTTTTTGGGATGATGGAAGTCTGTAAAACTAGACTGTAGTGTTGGCTGCACAACTGTATAAATTTATTAAAATTCATTGACCTGTAAGCATAAAATTGATAAATATTATGATATATAAATTATATATTAATAAAGTTGTTAAAAACATATTTGAGCAGGGGGTGCAATGGTCATTGGTTAATTTTGGACTTCCTACTATCCACTTCACCATATTTTGGTACCAGCACGGTAATCATTTCCCTGTTGTGTACAGTTTGTGTAACTATTAAGTTCCCCAAGTCAAGGGATGGGAAGTTAGTACTCCCTGTTGTAAGAGAGACAGTTTTACTTCCAACTCTCTTAAGAAATAAAAAAAAGTAAGTTGTCAGCAGTATTTCAAGCCTACATGTAATGAGACTCAGCATCAGTAGGGGAAACAAAGAAAGTCTCACAGGCTATGATCTGTCACTTGGGTCCTATGCCTTTCCTTGAACCAATCACTGTTTCCTGGGAAATGTGTTCCAAATGGTTGGTCAGGAGTTGGTCATGGCACTTTTGCCAACTTCACCCGAAACTGATAAACTCTGAGTTTTCTTTCTTTGGGGGAGATGTTAAATTCTTAATTTTACCTGCACTAGTTACAAAATGTTGAATGGGGACTTTTGGATCTACAATGTAAAAGGAGGTATGGGCTTACTGGGAAGTGAAAGGGCTAGACTAGGATGAACATTCCTTGTTTTTAGCTTCCTAACATCCATTCCAACTTTTGGTACTGCCAAATTTTTTTTTTCCGGATTAGCCTCTATCTGTTTTGAAAATATGATTCTAGTTCAACTAATTAGATGCTTTTGTTCAATAAATGTGAAACTTGAGTAGACTACAGAAAAGACTGAAATTGATTTGAACAAATTCATTCAAGAGAAGGTGCCCTGGTGACTCCTGGAGCTCCGTTGGAGCTGACTGGTCAGTATTTCCATTAATTATGTGAACTATTGCAAATTTCCTAATAAATTCTCTTTTGGCATAAGCAAGTCAGATTTAGTGAACTAACAGCAAGAATTATTAAAATAAACTAGCAATTCTCTTGAACAAATATGAACAAAAAGAGATAATTGATGAAAGTGTTCACTGGAAGTTCTGCTTTGATTTTCCATTGTCTACCATGTTTGTGTTTGTCATTCATGAGCATAGGTGAGAATATGTATCTGTGGGAGAATGGATATTTATCATAGGTCAAGAGTGTGAATTTGAAGGTAGGAAAGGGTGACAGTGAGAATATCAGCATGTCGTATGAACCTTTTATATGCTCTTTATATTGTAAGCCTAGAAATATGGTATAGAAAGTGTAGTTTGAAAGAATATGATTTAGAGTTGTGGAAGCAGAATACTACATATTCCTTCTGAAGAAAGTTAGATATGTTAGTCTTGCTTTAAACAGGGAATCAGCTTTAATGAAAGAGGAATTATGAAGCAAATGAGACCTAACAGCACTCTTTGTTGATTCAAGCTCTATGTTGTTAATTGCTTCTCATTGATAATAAAGAGAACGATACAAATAGAATCTCTATGCCCATAGACCTGAACAAAAAAATTGCCTTCCCACAGATCAGATTGAGACATCCTTTCAAGTAAAACTAAAACTTGGTTCTGCTCAATAGTAATTGGCAGATTGCTGGGATGTGTTTCAATTCATTGTCAAAAAACACAGACTCACTCCCCTGCTCTCCTACTATTTTATTGGCCAACTAGAGTGTCAACATTTGTGTTGTCAAAATCATGAAACATATTTGGATAATTATGAAAGGACAGAAAGTATGACTGGTGTAGAAGAGAAATGATGGTTGAGAAATTGTGCTTAGCTTTCATCAGACATAACTAAATTTAAAAATTGATTTAAGCTGAATGCTTGGTTTTACCATCTATACAATTTTGGAATAGTTTTTTTTTTTTTTTTATTCTTAAAGATAATTCTGATCCTTTTATTTCAGTCTCCCTTTTGCTCAAGATGAAAAACAAGCAGAATAAAAGTGCTTCTCATCATTTCTAAATCTAAAGGTCATTTGGAACTTTTATGTTTCTACAACTTAAAATCTCTGCCCCTCTATGGCAGGGATGGAGCTATTTATAATTTTCTTCCTACCAGATGAGGAAAAGTTGAAGGTGGGACCCATGAGTAGATCTCAGAGACTCATGATAGACCATTATTTATGTTAATAATAAAATCATTAATATATTTTTTTATGTAATAATAAATTATGAAGTCATTTCTATGCTGTAATTACTGTTGGGATTTCATGAAAGATTTCCAATTAGAAATGCACAGAATAGAGGAATTCCTGAGTTGGAATATTAAATTTAATTTAAACCACAGCCTACATTTTGTTTTAAAATCTCTAGCATCTGATTATTTAAGGATATTTAAAAGCATCTGGATAATTTGAGTAGAGTTGTATAGGTGTCAGTGTAAATAACTTTTAACTGCTCTCTTTTCTAGACTGTCATACTCCAATTATAAATAAAAAGAAGCTAAAATATTTAGCTTTTCTTATTATAATGGAGAGGTGATTGATAATTCTCACATGTGTTTTGTGATAAGATGGGACTCTAACTTGAGCCCTGCCATCAATCTTAAGCCAAGAGATACACCTCTATGAAGTGTCAAATCACTGGCTCCGAATCAACTTCTATCAAATGTTCTCCATGTAATCAGCTGTTGTCCTTGGTAACAAGGAGAAGACAATGTACTACTTTTACCTTAGTCCTGCTTGAAAGCTCGAGAGTCTGGCTACGACTCAAGGACATAACAGGGAATATGGCTTACATAAAATAAAGAGATAAAGTTCCTGCTTTATTTCCTTTCCTCCCTCGCCCTACCTGGTCCTGTAGCACATCCTTATTCCTCTCCCATGCCAAGGAAGTTTGTTAGAAGGATGTCTCCTGTCTTAGCATCCTATCTTACTTCATTCAGCCTTATTAGCATGCTGGCATTGTTAATCAGGTCTTTCATCCTTAGAGAAGTGAGTCTACAAAGACAGCTCTTCTCTTGAGAATTCTAATTAACTCATTATCTTGAACCATCTTTCTATGTGGTTTTTGGGTATGACCATAGATATTGAGCAGTTCTTTTTATATTTTGTATGTAGTTCCTACCGATTTCTTTTTTAAGGGAATGTTATTCCCAATTTCCTACATCTGTTATTTCTTCTTAAAGAAATGGAGCAATACATAGCCATAATTTATGAGTAGATATGCTTAACACATGAAACAGGATGAAACAGGATGCCCATATACATATATATATATATATATATATATATATATATATATATATATATCTAAAGAGAAATAAAACTCGTATTTTATAACTGGAGACCCACCTATCTATCTTAATTATGATCACCATTATTGTTATTTTTTCATTTATAAAAAGAACAAATATTCTATAAAGTTATCTTCACTGAAGATTAAAAGTAAATAAATAAATAAAGAAGAAGGGTATATACTGCTGTTTGATGGTTTTAATGTAGTTTCTCCTAGCTGTGTGTAACGAACTAAATAACTAGTCAAGGTTCATTTCACCTTTATAATGACATTTAAAAAAATGTTGTTCCTTTATGATTTTAAACAGAAAGAAAACAAAACCCCAGCACCACTTCAAAGAAGGTTTTAGTCTAATTTTATCAGACTCCGTTACTTTAATCTTTTTCGGTAGCCAGAGGTTTCACACAGGGAAACATCAAGTGGATAATTTTCTATATGTTATTAAAAGACATTTGAGAAGTTGATAATATAAAGCAGGTCAAGAGACAACAGGAGGACAAAAAGCAAGTGGAAAAACACTGTCGGGAAAAGAAAGAGGTGGGCAGGATCTTACATGTATACTGTAGTTTCAAAGATTACATTTTTCTAATAGGGACTTCAGAGGTCCTTTGAGTTCAGTACAGGGCAATTTATTCTGATGAACAAGAAAGAACAAGGCATAAAAATGGCTGTTAGTCAATCATTTGGGAGAGAAAGCCACATTTTCAATTTCTCCATTACTTGACAGAATATTACATATCTGATTTGGCATAACAACTGGAGAATTTTAGTTATCTATATTATTTTCCTCTTTTGGAAATTGGCATTCTCTCCTCATAACTTCCTTGATTTAATTCTTTTTAAACTTCCCACTTTCCTTGTTTATGTGTTAACTTCATTTTCAGGATAAAATTAGATTTGTCTGAAACAGCTTTAACTTGATTTTAACTTTTGTGGGAGTCTGGCACTGAGTTTAACATTTTGATACATTTGGAAGAACCTTTTAGAAGACATTATGGGGGGAAGACCTTATTCCTCCTATGCCCCCTCCCCATTTCTCTCTGATTTGTTTGCTAAAGCCTGAAATTTTATCCTTCAAATTTGCTTCCTTTGATATTAAAGTGCAGACACTCCTGGGAAGAAATCAGTCACTCATACTTTATTGTGAATGAGGCCCAGGGGCTGGGCTTTGATAAGGGAGAAGGTATTAAGGATAAGAAAGAGCTCTGCAACTGGTATAGCTGTAATTGCCATAGTGATGGTGGAGAGACTGCTGAATGCATAGTTGGGTCTGTTATTCAGTAGCTGTAAATTTGGAGTGACTTCATCCTCCTTGACTTCAGCTATTGCATATGAAATACGAATAGCTGGTTTACCTTAGTTGGTTTATTTGAAGGCTCAAATGAGAGTATATGTGTTACAAAAAATTTGCCAACTGTGAAGTGCTATCCAAAGTAAAGATATTAAAAGGCATGACCAACGGAACAAGAAATGTGGCCAACGCAATGTTTACCCATGTCACATGTAAGGTGGATCCTGGTACCACTTTATAATCACACTCAGAATTCTGACAATTAAGATAACCAGGATTCGTATATTGCTTTCTCGGTATCATTGCATTAAAGTAAGAGGGTTTTCTTTTCTCTTTGCTCTTTTTCTCCAGGTCAGTACATTCTAGCTTAGCTTCTGTCCCTGAATGGCAGCATAGGGAATGATAAAGCCTGGGGCTGTGTCCATCATAGGGAAGGTGGGAGAGGATGGCTACTGGGGGATAATTCCCCCTTCACTTTAAAGGTTTATCTTTGCCCAGGACCCGAATCTTCAGTAGGAGATAATTATTTAGGTTTGTGGGAAGCAGTAATTCTTTAGGAACAGGTTTCTCCAAGGTCAAACTAGGACTAGAACTGATAAAGTAATATAGCAAACTGGAGTAGTGTTGTATTTCAAAGAATGTCCTAACAGCTTCAAAGGAAGAAGGCATCATTTAAACATGAAGAAAGAGGTGGGCAGGATCTTACATGTGTACTGTAACATGATCAGGCTGCAGATGTATTAGTTATTCTCCTTTCTCTTCTTCTAGAAGGCCATTAAGCACTGACATATAATAAATGCCTGCTATCATACAGTCATGAGCACCAAACAGAACTGTCCATGTGTAGTAGGCAGAATAAAGGACCCCAAAGAGTCCACATCTTAATTCCTGAAACTTGTGGAGATGCTATATCACAAGGCAAAAGCGACTTTGCAAATGTAATTAGGGGAGAAAATTATCCTGTATAACCTATGTGGGCCCAATGTAATGACATGAGCCCTTAAAAGTGGAGAACTTTCTCCAGCTAGAGGCAGAAGGAAAAGTCAGAGAGATTATAAATGTGAGGAGGATTTAACATGTCATTCCTGGCTCTGAGATGCAAGGGACCATCAACAAAGAACAGATATGGACCTTTAAGAGCTGAGGGCAGTCCCTAGCTGACAGCGAACAAGGAAATAGAGACCTACTGGATTCCGCCAATAACTTGAATGGGCCAGGAAATGAAGTCTTCCCAGAGCCTCTGAATAAGAGTCTAGTTGGCTGGCACTTTGATTTTTGGCCTTGTGAAGTTGGAAATAGAGAAACAACTGAGTCAACCTTCCAATCTTACCTATAGAAATGGAGAGACAAGCCACTAAGTTTTTGGTAACTAATTATGGTGGCAATAGAAAAATTAATATACTATGTAAGAGGCAGGTGGACAGCAAATCAACGTGTGCTGTTTCAAATAACCACCCTTATGATTTTCCATTTGGCCTTCTTATTTGAATCATTATTTTTTTCTGATTACAGCATAGGAACATGTAGCATATGACTTTAAATCAGTAGCTACCTCAGTTTCAGGTTTCAGATGCTCTAAACTAATCATAACTTCCTTTATCTTTTAGTTATTCCCCTTGAGGCCCCTCATGGTGAATTTTGTAGATAGCCTTTTCTCTATATACAGAACTTTTTAAAAATTGAGATCTACATACCTTCAGTAAAATATACTATTAAGTGTATAACTTGATGAAGTTTCCATAGGGATACACCTGAAAACCACTACCTAGGATTGAGATAAAGGATATTTCCATCACTTCAGTGGGTGGCCCTGAATTCCTTATGCCCTTTCCTAGTCAATACTTGCCCCACCCAGAGTCATCCACTATTCTTTCTTATACCACTATTGATTAGTTGCCTCTGTTTAAATTCATGTAAATGGAATCATACAGTATGGTGATTACTTTTATGTCTGGCTGTTTTTCACTCAGCATGTTGTTGAGATTCATTCATGTTGTACTAGTATCAAAAGTTCATTTTTTTTTTAGTACTCTATTCTACTGTACGTGTATGTTTATCCAGTCTGCCATGATGGTTACTTGGCTTGTTCCCAGTTTTAGCTATTATGAGTAAAATGACATGCATCTTCTTGTACATGTCTTTTGGTAGATACATATACTCCTTTCTCCTGGGGACATAGCTATGAGTGGAATTTCTGGGTCATAGGTAGATTAACCTACATTTTAAATCAGGTTATTCTAAACACATGCTTCAAAACTGGTGAAATATGTCTAGCCATTTTCATGTGATGTGTTATTGATAGAAATAGTTTTATTTATGCAAGTGATCTGAGAACCTACAGGTGTCATGACTTGTGTATGTTGTCTGAATGTAAGTTGAGTTCTATTTTTTTTTTTGAAAAGGAGTACCTAGTCAGTAGAACAATGAGTATATGTGATTTTCTTTATTTTAAATATAGGAAAGTTTGATTTCTCCAAACTTAGAAAACCATACTAAAAACAGTCTACGTCTCTGTGTTATATTTTGCTTTGCAGCATTTTTGTGCCACTCAACTTAATAAAAACATATACTTCTTATCTTATGACCTTTCTTTATCACTGGACATCATTCTCAGTATGAGGATGTGCAGAGGAAGCACAGCACGAACATTCATGATTTCACCAATTTAGCAACTTTCCTTTCCTTATTTTGGAGTGCCAAGGAACCCAGCCCTCAATTTTGGAAAGAGTCTTGTAAGAGCTCTGGGCCATAGAAAGAAGAGTTTGCCTTCATAATGGGCAGTTTGAATGAGCCTCTCAGGGCACATTTCGTGGGTAACATGAAGGCAGCTGGTAATGGACGCATTTTAGTCATGAGATTGCAGTTAATGTGGTTCTCCATCCAAGTGACGTGAGATGCTCCCTCCAACAGTCTCCTTCAGGCCTTGGATTGGCTCCCATGCACTGGCCATCCCATCATAGTACTCCTCTGACTCTCAGTGTTAGCTCTGCTTCTTTCTTTGTGTCCCACCAAGTCTTGCCATTCCCCCCACCTCCCACATCCTCTACTTTCTTTACAATTCTTTTGTTATCATAGAAACTCTGGATCTTACTTTCTTTTTTGTTTTGGTTCTTACTTTCTTTAGTCTTCCCTTTTGTTTCTTTGACAATATTCAGAAGTAAAAAGGTAAACATTATTTATCCTTCCCAAGGCAATGTGGATGGTTCTGCTACCTTGCAGAAAGAGTGTGTATAGAGGGGAAGAAAAGCAGAAATATTGTTATTTCATTTGTCATGTATTGGTTGGGGTTCTCTAGAGAAAAACTGTGTGTGTGTCTGTGTGTATACATCTTGTATAGTGTGTACACACACACACACACACACACACACACACACACAGAAGGTGCCAAAAAATTGTATACACATTTTAAGAAAGGAAAACTATTGAAATTGTAATACTCAATATATGCTAACAAAATATGAATACAAGTCACATTTGACTTCTGCAATTACAAGAGGTGTTCAAAGTGGTTACCATCAGTATAATTTTAGTACAGTTTTTTCATGTCTTAAAATGTGTATACAGTTTTTTGGCACCTTCTGTATATACCAGGGTGCCAAAAAATTGTATACCACTTTGAGTAACTCTTGTAATATATATAACCTAAGGGAATACATATATATATATATATATATATATATATATATATATATATATATATATATATATATAGAGAGAGAGAGAGAGAGAGAGAGAGAGAGAGAGAGAGAGAGATTTATTATAAGTAATTGGCTCACACAATTATGGAGGCTGGCAAATCCAAAATCTGTGGTGTGAGCTGGCAGTGTCAAGATCCAGGAGAGCTGATGGTACAATTTCAGTTCCAAGGGAGTCTGCTGGACTGCCAGCAATAGAGTCTTCTACATTCTTCTCTTGCTCAGGGATGCTGGCCTTTTTGTTGTATTTAGACCTTCAACTGATTGGATGAGGCCCACCCACATTATGGAGGGCAATCTGATTTAATCAAAATCCCCTGATTTAAATGTTAATATCTAAAACACTCTCCAAGTTGACACATAAAATTAACCATCACATGTCATTACAAACTCATGATCTCCGGGAATTGGCTAAATTGGGGTCTGTCTATGCCCCACTAGTGCAAACTTCCTCATTTTAGGGAAAACAATGCATTGTGGATTAAAATGATATGGATTTGAATCCAGTGATCCTCAGTAGCTGTGTCATTTGGAGAGACCTTTAGCTTCAGTTATCATAGATCAGTGTTTCTCAACTCAATCTTGTCCTTACACCTCCCCAGAAGACATTTGTTAATGTCTGAAAACATTTTTGATTGTTACACTCAGGGTAGGGGTGGGAGGAGTTGCTACCTGCATTTGGTGGGGAGAGGTCAGGAATGCTGCTCAACATCCCCAAATGCATAGGACAGCCTCCCAACAACAAAGAACCATCTTGCCCGAAATGTCAGTAGTGCTGAAGTTGTGAAACTTTTTGCTAGAGGCAAGGTGAACAAGCTAGGATACAATAAGATTGAAGACTGGATGATGAAAAGGTTAAAAGACAAGGTAACCAATAAAATGGCAAAAGTAAATTTCAAAAACAAATGTGTGAACACTTGATCCTGTGTTATTTGTCAATTTCTAAATAGAATATTGAGAAGGTGGTGTTATAAGTTGGAAAAAAAACATTATTGGAGGCTAAACTATAGCCTCTTGGGGAAAAGAGAGCAGAGCTTAAATGAGAGAGAACGTAGGCAAACACGTGATGTTTTTATTGAATTTCTCCCTCATGTCATTGGCGCATAGGACACCATAAGGTTTGAAGCCCTGGGGTAGTATGGTGAAGGTGATATCACTGTGAGCAAGTATTGTGGGCCAAAAGGAAGGAGTGAACTGTGGCTAAGAATCATAAGGGAATATTCTGTAAGAAAATGTAAAAGCATAACTACAGTATGACTTAACAAATGTCTTAAAGTAATAGATTACTGTTTTGTTAGTTCATAATTTATTCTGGCAGTCTGTTTAACCATATGTACAGTTTCCTGAATATGATTTAAATGTTAAATCCTAATTATGAAACTCTAATTCAAAACAATTTCAAGCAAACCCATTGAGAATTACTGTGAATGCAAATCACTAAATCACTCTCATTAGGGAAATGCACATTAATTTTAATTTCAGACCAGGTGTAAGCATCTATGAATTAATATCAAGTAGACGTAAATTAAATATAAAAATGGTCACACTTTAAAAAGATTGTATTCTGCCAACTTGAGTTATCCAGGAATATGTAACAGCTACCTAATCTCTTTATAAACAATTTTGAGATAATTCAAAAATATATAGATTACTAGAGGCCTTCTAAACTTTTAGGGCTGATCTTGTTGGCTTAGCTTTTGTCTTCTTTCAACAAACTGGTTTTGTACATATTGAATTATTAGAGTCAACTAACTTGGTCAGTGTGCTGTAAGGACCATACATGCCCTCTTGTTTACATTAATGAACCTCTGAAAAAGAAGAAAGGTGATTCAATTCTACCAACTGAATCAAAGAGAAAAATGAAAACATTAAAGAAAGAGTGAAACTCTTTCCAGCTGGCATGCACAGTGAATGTAGCTAATAATAACCTCTTGAGTTTTCTGTCAAGCAGATCAATATATTTCTTTATCCATTATAGTCAATATTGTAACATTGCTGGATCATTCATTCATTATTTATCCACTTACAATATTGAAATCTTAAATTGGTGCTTAATTACTGCACTTTGAATAAAGATAAAGAGACAACTAAAAACCTGCTGCTAGTTTGTGGGAGCAACAGACATTACCCTGCACAATGGTACTCTTAATTTTATTAGATGAATATTCATGGAGAAGAGCTGAAGGAGAGGCACCTGGGGCAAGGAGAGTATGCCTATGAACCCCTAAGGACATTAGGATTTATTTTGAGAGAGGATGTTGCTTAGTTGGGGTGGTAGCAGGGTGGTAATGGAAAGTTGTCTTATCTAGATATATTTTAAAGGTAGAGCTAACAGAATTTGTGGGATGGAATCAAAACAGACCGGTTAAAAGTGACTTCAAAGATTTTGGCCAAAACAACTAGGTTGGAATTTCTATTTGCTGAGATTGAGAAGACAGGAGGAGTAAGTGGTTGGGGAGGAAATGTATTTGGTTTTGGATATGGTAAGTGTAATATGACAACTAGATATCCTAGTAGAGATTGGAATACGTAGTTGGTATAAATAAGCTTGGAATTCAGGGGTACAGTTTACATTTGGAATTTACATTTGGAAATCTCAAGCATATAGATGGTATTTAAAGCCATAAAGCTGGGATAATATCCCAAATGAGCAAATATGGACAGCAAAGAGAAAAGATGAACTCTTCAGCAAAATAACATGTTGAGGCTGGGAAGAGGAAGAGGGACTTCAAAGGAAACTGAGAAAGGTAGGAAGAGAATCTCAAAGGGTGATGTATCCAGGACTCTGAGTGAAAAGAGTGTCATGAGAAGGAAGTGATAGACTGATGGCAAAGGCTCCCGGTAGGTTTATGAATATGAAAACTGAGAATTAGCCACCGAGCCTGGCAATGTAAATGTCACTGTAACCTTGATAAGAGGAGCTTCGGTTGGAAGGTTGGCATAAAAGCCTGATTAAAGATCAGGAGAGAATGGAGAGAAAAGGAGAAAAGAAGAAAGCACATATAATCAACTCTTTGAAGATATTTTCCTAGAAAGGAAACAGAGAAATGGGGCAGTAGCTAGAAGACTGGAAGTAGCTGGAGAAAAGTGTGGGTTGTGCTACTTCTTTCAGTAGAGAATGGGGACATTTCTGAATGTTTGCATGCTGGTAGGAATACTGCTGCAGAGAAAGAAGAAAAAAATAATGATGCAAAAGCAGGAGGGGGCATTCTAGAGAGAAGTCCTTCAGAAGATGGGATTCAGTGCACACAGGGAGAAACTGGCCTTAACCAGGAGCACAAATAGCTCACCTGCTGGAACATAAGCAAACGCAGAGGTGACGGATGTGTGTAGAATGACTGACTGCTTAGGTGGGGAGAACATGTTTTAGCATATTTAAGCACAAGCATACACAGCAGAATCCTTTTCTTCCACTTTGTTTAAATGCAATGGTATATATTTTCTGTAAGCCAAGAATGTTCTCCATCGTGGCTGCATTTTATAATCACATTGAGAGCTTTTAAAAAAATAGTATCGATTCCAAGGGCCCACCCGTGGATTTAAGTTGTCTGGATACTACCATTAAAAAAAAAAGTGCTTTGAAAAAGAGAAGGTGGACAGAACTATAATCCAGCATCTTTTATTGTGTTGGAACGACTGGTGAAGTCTTTTGGGAGGGTTGGGAGATGTGGCTGGGAAAGTACTTTGGAAAATATACAGTCAAGATATCTCATGGCGTGTTTAAAAAAAATCTTACTACGGTAGCAGAAAAAAAAAAGTGTCTCCAAGTCATTGAGAACCACTGGGATAGATGGTGTAACATTCTATGTACAGTGAATGACTGGGAAATTGGGTAATTTCGTGTGGTACCAGCACTCTAAGACAGGACTAATATTTCAGGAAGATGAAATTATACTATTTCAGGTTGAGATCTCAAGGAAACAGGACTGAGACAGAGGTTAGTTTGCAGGATGTTTACTGTGGATAGAAAGGAAAGGATGCAGGATTGAGCTGAGGGGGAAGTCTAGCTGAGGGGGAAGGCAAGCTGCAAAGCAGCCCTGTGATAACCTCTACAGACCCCATGGAGAGACTTGAAGCTAAAATGCTTTGTTAACATTGTCCCGCAGTGGACTGGAATGACCAGCCCTTCATGGATCAGTCATCGGAGGTGGATCTCCTTGGGAAGGGTGTGATGTAAGGCAAAGCGGCTCTCTGCAGTTGAGGCTGACCTGGAAGGAGCTGACAGCTGAAAACTGTCTGTTGACGGTAGGTCCAGCATTTGGGGCAAAAAGCTTCCCCTCGAGAGGGACTCCTGGAGAAGTATCACAGTGCCCACCGCATATGTCAGTGGCACTGAGTGACATACCTGGTTCTGGTCTTGGAGACAGGCTGGCTGGAAAACATGAGCTTCTTCCTTGAGCCCCAGGAGGCTCACCAAGAGCCTTAGTCTTCCTGAGAAACATGTTTACCAATTTATGAACCAGCATTGTTTTTCTTAAATATTTGTTATACACATACACAAACATAGTGACTCACAAACCTGATTAATGTTCTTGGACAACTGCAGTCAAAGAAGTATTAGTTTATAAGCATGTGGTAACTGACTCTGCTTAGTTCCACTTCCTGTGGTGCATTCTCTGATAACAAAAAAGTTTTGAAAATGTGAGGGAGTTTTAGAAGATTTTTTTTTCTTACTGTCAATCAATTGACATTTTAAAGGTCTAACAATGTAAAATTATAAAGACAACTGGGAAGGTGGATCAGTGCACAAAAACAGGATGTTTGAGATCAGTGACAATGTTCATGGCAGTGAAGGAAGTTTAGACCAATCTGATATCCAGGAGGTGTATTTTGTCCCTGAGAGCCATTACACTGGCACTGGCAGCAAAGGAGATGAGAGCACTGCTCCAACCACAGCTAGAAAGACGCATGAGAAGCCCAATGGAAAGAGATGTTAAGAGAGAAAGATACTCTTAGATGTTTAAATTTGGAGCTTGTTATTGAGGAGATGCAAATGAGTCTAGAGCGTGGTGCTTCTTGTAGCCATTACTTTTGCAATTTTTTTAAATGTACGTATTATTAAGGCGAAATCACAAGAAATCTTGCAGCTAAAAATGCAGACATCATAGCTAGGTACAATGTAGTGAAGAGCAGAATCCCCAAGCAAATGAAGACTTGCTTGATGGTCCCTTCAAGCTACGATAAACTAGAGGCCCTTGCCTCATTGCTATGAAGCTGTGAAATCTGCCTTTAAGGAAAAGGAGGTGGGGAGAATATCCTTCATAGGAAGGTATACTTTGAATTGACTGATTATTTGCTTGAAAGAGACTGTTTTAAGCAAGAATATGTGAATTAGCTTTAAATGGCAAGTTGAACTGACCCTTTCCCTCCATCAGTGGGATGGGGCTTGTAGGTGGTTTAATTCAAGTACAGAAATTAAGAACATTAATTTTACTCTTCTGCGTTTAACATTAATTTTTTATGTTACACATATGTTATTTACTTTACTGAAAAATGGTAATTCTCAATGTGAGTTTAAATATTTAGCATATATTTATGTGAAGAAAATTATAATATTTATGATAAAATGAATAACTTTCACCATCTTTATACACTAGAAAAGTGACTTAATATGTCTTTCCTTTGAAAACAAAAGACATTGTGTCATTGACCATATAACACCAGAGGTTTGACTTCTCAGGAAGCTAGTACAGTTATAATATAGTATTTTTACACCTAAAATTATTTTTCACCCATCACCACTTTTGGCAACATTCTGGTAATGATTATTTTGACACAGCTCAAAAAGTAATGAAAAAAACTGTTGCCATTTGTATCCACATACTTATGTGAATCTCTGTTCTCAAAATATTGCGACACTTAAACCGGGAAGAAAAATTAATTGGGTGTCAGATCTGATATGTGCAGCAGCAGCAGCAGCAGTCTTTCTTTCAATGGGATTTTCTCAGATTGCTAGTAGTTAATTTCATAAGTGACTTCATTAATGCAATAGCTTCTTACCCATTAATCGATAAGGTAGGAAACTTTTGTTGTTCTATCCATAATTGTTGTTTTTACACAACACCTTTAGCATTTTTTTCTTTTTAACAATCATAGTTTGTAAATGAGAAAAAAAAATGAGACAGCAATTTATTGAAAAAAAAATGTAGCTTAGGCTGAGGAAAGCATTTTGTTGTAATCATAGAATTTCAGTTAGAAATGACCTTCAAAGTCTTCTTACTCTAACCATCCACTTGATTGAATCTACTTTAATTGGCAATTCAGTTTATGTTTGAACACCCCCAGGAGCTGTGAGCACATGGTCTTCTGAGTTAGAGTGTTTCATCTTGGTAGACTATCCAGGTGGAATCTGTTCCCAAGTGACTGATACAGCCTTTTGGAAAGCTCGGGCAAGTGATTATGAGTGCTGATTACCAGTCAGCAAAGGAGCTGAGCCAGCCAGAGAGGCAGAAGGACACTTGCAATTTGGGCTGAACTCTACTTTGAGAACACAGGCAGAGTCTTTTCCTGTTTTTATCCTCATCTTTAAGTGAAAAATAAAATGTGTATTTATACCATCTACAGTCATAAGATAAAAGTACATGAGTTAATATGATTTGAAAATTTGAAGTGCTGTACATGTAGAATTTTTATTATTCCAAAGCCCTGGGGAATTCTGGTGACACCATAAAGTTCAGTAAAGCTGAGATTATGGCGGGTGAATCCTTCAGGGAGCTTAAAGTTATTGTTTCATCAGCTCTGGCATTCAAACGAAACTTGTTAAAGAATAAGACATATAAAATTATATGAGGTTATCAGAACATGCATAAATAAAGATGAATATATTCCTGGTCTAGGAGCTCAGAAAAAGACATCTTCTTAAATATACTTATTTATTATTGGCTCAGGTAATAACTTGAAAATTCAGGTCTATAAAGCAGTACAAACCTCAAGGCAAGTAGACTTGGGGAACTAAAACACTGCTATAAAACAAAATTCTGAAGTTGTTTTTTTTTTATAGATAAATCCTTAATCCCTATGTTGATTTTTAAAACTAATTTTTTCTTTATTAATTTCATGGAATTTTTGAGCACTTGGAAATAGTATGTTTGTGTGAGACACACATGCAATGTTAGGTGCATTAATGGTTTCACAGATTTCTTATGAGAAGGGTACACTTTCTCCCCTTGCAAGCATCTCCTAGCCACAGGTTGAGGACCTACCCTCTCCACTGAGTGAGTCTATCCCTTTGATTTCCCTTTGATTGGCCTTCAGTTTTGCTTCACCTCCATCATTTTTCTACAGAACAGTGGAGCTTGACATGAAGCATTGCTTAGACTGCATTCTTCACCTTTTGGTTTCTAAGAGTGAAGAATGTCCACTAATCAGTGAGCAGAAATAAAAAAAAAATTGTATGTAAAATAAATGTATACTGTTAGATTTTGTCTATGCAGTTTTCTTTGGTAACTGATTTGTCCTCATTTCTATGAAACAACTATACCATGTATAGTTTCACCTGGGTGCAGTGGGAGATCAAAAAGTAGTAACATTAGGGGTGATGCCCATCAAATGCTTAAAATTTTTCTTACAAGAATGGGACTGGTCTTCCGAAGTGCCTTAGAAAGACCACTGTCCCTGCTCTTCACCTGAAAGGCGACAGACTCTCTGTCTACTCTCAGGCAGTCACTTTTCCTGGCCTCAGATTTCTTACCGATATCATTCAGGGACTTGATCATGTGAGCTGCGAAGTAGCATTATGGCTTTATTTCTGTTTGATAGCAATGATTGTTTAATACTTTACTAAGTGCATTTGTTTACATATTTTATCACATTTAATTTTCATAAAATTCTGTAAGAAGTTATTATTCTTACACCATTTTACAGCCCTGACTTTGAGGGAGAGTAAGTAACATATTCAATGTCACAGATCTTGCAGGAGACAAAGCCAAGATTTGGTCACAACACCATGACCTGTGTGCTTTGCACGGCACCAAATCACCTGTGTGGCAAAACCTGTGATTAACAAAAGTGCATTCCTCAACCGGTTAGCTACCAGGAGACCACAGCTGGAGGTAATACCCCTCTAACATCTACTTTTGTGGGGTTTTTGTGTGTGTCTTGAAGGGCCAAAATATGGTGAAATAAGGGAAATTCTCTAGTTCAAATGGTAGCAGTGATGATGATCTAAAAGCTAATCTAAAAACCATCTGATCATTCAATTTTGTGTGACATTCAATTCATATTTATTAAAAAAGTTTTACTTTGGATTCATATACAGTCATAAGAAATGAGTTAGAGAGATCCCACATACCTTTTACAGGGTTTCCCCCATAGTAACTCTGACATTGCTATAGCCTACTATCACAGACAGGAAATTGACATCGATTCAGCCCACTGATTTTATTCATATTTCACAAATCTTATAGGCACTAATGCGTGGATGTGTGTGTGTGTGTGTGTGTGTTTTGTCCTATGCAATTTTATCACATGGGTACATGCATGCAACCATGACATACAGAACAGTTCCATCATAAGAATCTTCCGTGCTACCTTTTCATAGACATAGCCACTCACCTCCAAATCCCCGGCAACCACTAATCTGTTCTCCATTGTATCATTTTGATGTCAAGAATATTATATAAAAGGATCGTATCTTTTCAGATGGGCTTTTTTTTTCCTCAGTATAATTTTCTTGAGATCTGTCTAAGTTTAGTGTATCAATTCTTTTTCAATGTTGAGTCGTATTCCATATTACGATACCACAGTTTGTTTAGTCCCTCACCTATGCAATGACATTGAGATTGTTTCTAGCTTTTGTCTGTTATGAATCAGGCTGCTACAAATATTCATGTACGAGTTTCTGTGTGAGCATAAATTTTCATTTCTTTGCAATACGTGCCCAAGAGCAATATTGCTGTGTTGCATGGTAAGCACATGTTTACTTTTGAAAGAAACTGCACACCTCTTTTCGAAAGTGACTGTACTGTTTTATGTTCCCACCAGCAATGTATGAATGACCGAGTTTCTCCACATTCTTAAAGCGTTGACTGCCTTGCTTGTGGTAGAGCCACTACAAAGGGGCTGGGTGGAGAAAGAGCCTTGACATCCAGGCTGCTCTTGCCTGAATTTAGTCTCTGCAACATGAATCTGGGGAGAAGGATGAGAAATGCTGGTAGCCTGCCCTTCCTGGGGAAGTATCACAGCCCCTGACTGTGAGCTAGGAGTGGAGAAATTACTGTGTATTTGACTGAACCACATAGAGTGGAAATTCTGTCAGGCTGAGCTGAGAGGAGGGACGGGGGAGTGGGATGTAATTCAAATGCCACAAGCTCTTGATGTCTTACCTACTTTCAGTAGATTTTTTTTTTAAATAAATGTTTCTTTCAGAAACTTTTTTTTAAAAAAATAATTTTACCAGTTACTATTGTTTCTCTGGGGAGCAGGTCTGCAGAAATGGAACCTGGTACTATTTAATTTTGAGGTTCTTTATATATTCTACTATGTATAAGTCTTTGCCATATATGTGGTTTGCAAATACTTTGTCCCAGTCTGCTGCTTCCCTTTTCGTATGTTGCAGAGGGCCTTTTGCCCAGATAAAATTTTTAATTCTGAGGGGGTCCACTTTATTTCTTTTTCCCTTTTCCTTTTATGGATTACACTTTTAGTCAAATCTAGCTCTTGGTCCTGAAGATTTTCTCATATATCTTTTCTAAAAGTTTTACATTTAAGTCTATGATCTTTTTGAATTAATTTTTGTATAAGTTATAAGGTTTTAAGGTGAAACTTTTTTTTTTTTTTTTTTTTGCCTATGGGTCTATAATTTCTCCAGCACCATTTGTTGAAAGGTCTGTCCTTCCCCTACTGATTTGCTTTTGCACCTTTGACAGAAATCAGTCAGACATGTTTTGTGGGTCTATTTCTGGGTTCTCTAGTTTGTTACCTTGTTCTATGTGTCAATCCCTCCATTAATATCCTATGAACTTTATTACTGTAGCTACATAGCAAGCCTTAACATTGGGTGGAATGAAGCCATCTACTTCATTATATTTTTGCCAAACTGTTTTAACTATTCTAATTCCTGTGTCAGTATAAATTTTAGAATAAGTTTATCCATATCCACACAAAACCTTTCTGGCTCCAGGCAAAAAACAAACAAAAAACTTGTTGAGAATTTGTTAGGAATTACATTAAAACAATAAGTCAATTTGGGGAGAATGGATATCCTTACTATGTCGATTCATTTTGAATTAAAGAAACATTCAATTTTGTTGTTGTTTTTACAAATGTAAGTAAAGAATTGAGGAAGTTTTTTTGACTAATTCATAATAAAAACACATTGGTATCAATTTATTCACCATTAGGTGAGAGTGCCTTTTTTATCCTCTTAATTCTTTGGATTGATTTAATTTTCTATATCAATGTTTATAAGCACAACTTTTGTTTCTGTATAGACACAGGCATGGATAATCACAGAAACTATGACTCTATCTCTGGTCAAACTACAAATAAATGTTTCAGTTGTTTGGGGGAAAGCAGGTGACTAAGCCAATGACTCATATATTGTAGCCCTCCAGAGAGGACTGAGAATACATTAAACCTTCCAAAACTCCTCCGGATGGGAAAATGTGTTCCTAAAAAAGGATTTTTACTATATCCCCTCTTTTAAATAGGGTTGAAATTACAAAGTGCTTACTTCAGTGTAGCTTTTCTATTTTGTTTTGCTGGTTATTATTACAGCCAATTAGGTGAGTGATCCCACAGAGAGAGAAAGGAAAATTAAACTCTTCTAGCTGGCAGCTGAAAGCTGGTATGCTTGATAGCATTCTTTTGTAGCTGCATTTGGGGGTCACAGGAACTATGGGTAGTTATGTATGCAGTTGTTAGTGTCATCAACTTTTAAGAATAAAAACATCTCCAGATTTATCTTAATTTTTTGTGCTGCAGTATTTTTTTTTATTACAGTATCTTTTTATGTTAAAAACTTTTTCATCAGCCAGTAGAAAGAGAAATAGACTAGAAAGAACCTTTTTTCGGGGGGGGGGAGAGTTATTTCTGCTAGAAATTGGGATTGAAGACAGTGTGCAGAGTGATTAAAACTCAATCAATATGTTCCTTGCTTAAAACTAGAATGAAGAGACTTGCTGACTATATGTTTGCATTGCTTCTAGTTTTAGTCTCTTTATTGAAGGCGAATGAATGTGAAAAGCTGTATTCCTGTGTTCAAATCACTCTCCATATAATATCCCTACACTATTTGCTTTTCCTCTGTAAAGGAATTCGTATAGCACTCTCTCTGCAGTTATTTGTTAGGCAACACACTGTGTGTGGCATATGATAGAAAACTCAACTCAGTGCATGGACCTGAGTAACCGAAAAGTCAACACATAGACATTACTGGATCTAAAGGACCTAACAATGTCATCAGGTCTCAGTTTCTTTCCATCTGCTGTCTCTACTTTCAATTCGATTGGCTCACTTTTCAGGCAAGCTTTCCTTCTGTAGGTAACTGTTGATCCAGGCTTACGTTCTTTATTTTTCCTCTCCTGTTTAGTCCTGAAACTAGGACTTTGAAGTCCTGTAACAGATCTAATTGGGTCATATGTCCCTTCATGAACCAGTTACTGTGGACAGGGCTAGTCTATTCTCCAGTTAACTAGGCTTAGGTCAGAGGATGACCTCTGAAGCCAAAAAGGGTTTCCATTCCACCCAAGGACCTACGCTCAGGATGAGGAAAGAATAAATGATTCAGAGGTTGTTACCGAACAGAAAGAGTTCACATACTTGGTGCTAGCAGAGCCAAACTAAACACCGAGAATTGTAGTGGAGAAAGATTGATTTCATTATGAATGGCACCACCCAGGAGAATGGGCAGCTAATACACAAAAGCCTGAATTCCTCAATGGTTTACAGACAAAGAGTTTTATAGAGCAAAAACCAGGAGTTATGAGTAAGGAGTTTGGGGTCATGGCTCTTTCTGATTGGTCAAGAGTGAGGTAAGGGTAGTAAAACATTATTTCAGGTATTAAGGTTGGCTTTAATGTCTTGCAGTGTGGTCTCATGAGGCTGTGGCCAGGGGTTCATTCCGCTTTAGGGCCCGGGAGTTGTAACATCCCTTAGGCCATGATGTCATCTTTAGCTAAACAGAAACTCATACTTTGTAGCCCTTAGTCAAGGCAAAGCCATTGTTTCTGGCTGCCTCCGGGGCTTCATGACTAGTAGGGAAAGGACTAAGGCTCACAGGACACGCTGTGAAGAAACCGAATAGAGTGCTGGGGCTACATATTAAATCAAAATCATACGTTAAACCAGGACTCTCAGTTTCAGTTGGTTGTCTGCTTTGTAGGCTAAAAAACGTCTTAACAATGCATGTTACTAGGTTATCTTGGTATGGAGGGGTGGAATGTATACATTTTGTGACTCTTACTCATTGTATGCTATTATTATTTCTGCTGTCTTGGTTATTTTTCCTGCAGTCTAAGCTAAGCAATTGCTTTTCCTAAGCTAAGCAATTTCTATAATGGTTAACAGGGTGTTACGCGACTTCCTTCTTATGGCTGTTAGTCCAAATTAGCATACAAACCCATTTACAATAATTTTTCTTAATTAAAGATATTTTGTGAGGGGTTTTAACTCCCTGGCTTTAAAGTGTGTGTGCCCAGGGAAGAGTGGAGTCAAATCGAGCTGGGAAAAGTCAACAGTTGTCCACTACTAAAGACTTGTTTTTTAAAGAAACAACTGGATAATGTAACACAAATTTATCCTCCTAAATTAACAAAAATTGGGAAAATGACAAATAATGCTCTCTAAACAAAACCTGTTTATAAGATGTTTAATAAAATTATAAGCAATGTAGGAAGGAAAATATATTCTTTCCTGTACCCATCATCTTAGATTCTTCAGCTGGGGTGCTGTAAATTAGCCTAGCAAACACAAACTAATGAGAGAAACAAACAAGTTTATTAACATGTGTCACACACACACACACACACACACACACACACCACTGGAACACCTGGTGAATAACCCAAAAGAGTGGTTAGAACTTAAGCTTATATACCAAAAAGGAAGGTTAGTTATGAGAAGGTGACCAGGAAAAGTATGGAAGTATGGTAAACAAAGTTGTTTAGTATGGTTTGTTATGCAGATTTAAGTCATTCTCTTCTTCATTGATAAGTTAAGAGTCCTCCTCTTCCTGGAATATATGGGGGGAAGACATCATTACAAATGAAATTGCCTTTATAAATGTGAATTTCTTTTACAAAAGGAAAACCTGTGTCCTGTTTTAGAGCCTTTTCTGTTTCTGCTGGTTATCAATGGCCTTTAGCTAAAAATAATACATCAACCAAAGAGGCTTTTTGGAGGCATCATTCTGGTACCTTTCAGCAAGTTCTCTCAGTGCCTTGATTTGCTCGAGTATAAATTTAAGGGGTTCATTGATTTCTTAGGTGTCTCAGCTCTAATTTCTGTCATTCCATAATCAGCAGTGATCCCTCCCACTGAGAACATGTGCCTTTCTCAGCCTTAAAGGCTAAAGGATGTTGAAGATAAAGATGTTGCTTCTGAGAATGCCAGTAGCCTTAGGTATTTTCCATTTGAGCCATGTGCTTTGGATGACTACACAGATATGCACAATTTGGAAAATATACAGGAGTCAGGCGAGTGCAGTTATGAATAGCTTTAAGACTTCTGGCTGTACTTTGGGCACAAGGTAATAAGATGAAAGATTTGTTGACATAAGAAATGTCAAAAAGAGAATTTTTATAAGAGTTTATTTGAGCTAAATGATGATATGCTGGAGCAAGATCTCAAATGTTCTGGAGAATAACAATTTTGCAGCTTATTTTATGCATTTCAAATTAAGGAGGGAACTAAGGGAGATTACACGGAGATGGGAGAAGCAAGGCAGGGGATTGGATTACAGGACAGTTGAGAAGATGTACTCTCTTGAGAGTGGTTACAGTTTATTTGTGTTAACCTAGATGCACAGAAACAATGGACAGGGCTTACTTAAAGCTAAGATACACCTTTTACTAAAAAGTTACATGCCTGGGGTATGACTACACATCCTGCCCTGCCCAGTTAGGAATTTATGATCAGATCACTTTGTAAGGTTACTTTCTATAGAACCCCTTTTTAATCCATAGTTCCACCTTTTGTTCATAAATCATTCTGAAGATCACATTGATGATTAACTTTTTGATAGGATAGTGTGGTCTCACAACCTTAGGAAGACTCATTCCTAGGAAGTCTTACTATTGACATCTTGTTGAAATGGTGGATCACTGGAGACAGGGCAATGTCCTAACCGCGGGATCTGAGTGGAGGCTGAATTTTCCCCCAAAAGGGAAGGGCAGGTAAATGAAAGGCAGTTAGGTCTTATGGCTTTCATTGAATAAAACACTCTGTATCATTTCTATACTATGAACTACCATGATCTGAATTTTGCCTTCTGTCTTGTTTTTCTATATTTGGCATCTAATATAACTTACTTAAGCCACAAAAAGAATATTAACACTTATCATGTACATGTTCAGTAATCATTAACAGTTGGACTATATAGAAAAAGCCCAAAGAACAAGTATAACTATCATGATTAATAGCAGACAGGTAAAGACAATCAAACAAAATGGATTCTGAGTTCAATATTAATCCATAGGTATACAGGCCTCATCAATGTCTTGGGGTAGCTGTCTACTTCTGATGTCAGTAACTTCTTATCCTCAAGAAGTCTTTGATGTCCTTTGTAGTCCTTGACTGTTCATTAAGGTGGTGACCAAGTGGGTACTTTAACTATGAATCTTTGGCCTAAGGTGTCTCTGTAGAGCTGGGCTTTCTTCCAGGAGACTCTATACTCCATCTCGGCTAAGTGGGACAGGAGTGCCCTTGTCAGGGTTTGGCACTTGGTTTTGATGGCACAGGCTAGGAGCCGATCATCCACATATTACAATAGAGTGCAGCGGTTGATAGAGAAACACGAGGTCTACGCCACCAGACCCGACCTCCAGGACAGCCCACACCCTAACCCAGACCTTACTCTGTATACTGATGGCAGCAGCTTCCTGAGGTCGGAAAACATAACACGGGGTACACAAAAACCACCACAGATGAGGTACTCAAGGCAGGGGCACTTCCATTGGGATGGTCGGCCCAACGGGCAGAACTATGGGCACTAATAAGAGCCCTTACTCTATCTGAGGGCCGAAAAGTCAACAACTGACTCCCGGTATGCCTTTGCTACCATCCATATCCATGGGGCTATATACAAAGAAAGAAGCCTCTGACCACGGAGGGGAAAACTATTAAAAATAAGCAAGAAATCCTTAAGCTCCTACAAGCCATTTGGCTTCCCCAGCAAGTTGTGGTTATCCATTGTCGGGGCCGCCAGAAGGGCAATGAGCCCTTAGCAGTCAGGAACAGGCTCGCCGACACAACAGCCAAATCAGTGGTGATGGGAAGCCTTAGTGAGCTACTCTCGGTCACTGACACTACCACCACGTCCCTCCCATGGTACAAAAAAGAAAAACTCAGATGGGCAAAGTCAGAAGGGGCCACCAGATTGCCATAAGGGTAGTGGCAACTACCCAATGGAAGACTCTTCATCCCAGCCCTACTAGGTCCTCAAGTAACCTCCTCACTTGTGCAAAGAACAATCCAAAGTCCAGCCTTACCCCCATCCCTGGGATTCAGAGAAGCGGTACCGTACGTTTTGAGGACCTCGAAGTCGACTTCACTGACAGGACAAGATGCTGCGTCATTAAGTATTTACTGGTTTGGTCTGTACCTACTCCGGGTGGGTCGAAGCTTTCCCCAC
The DNA here is from genome assembly GCF_964194185.1 of Rhinolophus hipposideros. Classification (NCBI taxonomy): domain Eukaryota; kingdom Metazoa; phylum Chordata; class Mammalia; order Chiroptera; family Rhinolophidae; genus Rhinolophus; species Rhinolophus hipposideros. The sequence continues at coordinate 66,655,547 of NC_138052.1, read as the reverse complement.
TCAGACTGAAAAAGCCGCGAAGTAGCTAAGGTCCTCCTCAGGGAAATTATCCCCTGTTATAGGGTTCCACTTTCCATACACAGTGACAATGTGCTAGCCTTCATAGCAGAGCTTCTCAGATGGTAGCCAGAGCTATGGGCATCAACTGGAGGCTTCATACAGCTTACAGACCACAAAGCTCAGGGAAAGTTGAATGCATGAACCGTACCCTGAAGGAGACATTGGCTAAACTCCACCAGGAGAACTCCCTAGGGTGGGTGGACCTCCTACCGCTAGCCGTCCTTTGGGCACACTGCACCCCTGGCAAATCTGGATTATCTCCCTTTGAAATTATGTTCGGGAGGCTCCCTCCCCTGCTAACCAGTCTTTCTGGTGACATTCGCCAGCTGAAGTTCTTCAGCCTCCAAAACCAAATGGCTGCGCTAGGCAAGGTCCTCACCGATGAACAAAAGCAAAGGAGAGTAGAAGTTTGCCAAGACCTTTTGGAGAGGCAAGACAATGTTTTGGGCTGTGTTATCACTGGTGATGAAACATGGCTGTCGAATGCACGGCTGACTCAGTATCAGGGGCTACTCCTGGAAAACCCTTGGATCTCGTTAGAACTGTGTACGCCCTGAACCCAGCCACTTTCTTGCCAACTGAGGACAGGGATCCAGAACATAACTATAGAAGGTATCAACGAGGTACAGATGTACGTGCTTACATTCTGGAAAGGGCCCCCATTTCTCTAGGGGTCACAGTATACCCCTTTACTCCGGGAGACCAAATCTGGGTCAAAGATTGAAAGCGTGAGCCCCTCTGACCTCGGTGGACAGGCCCTCACACTGTAGTACTTGTTACTCCCACCGCTTTTAAAGTTTCAGGCATTGTCCCGCGGATCCATCACACCTGGGTTAAAGGAGCCCAGCCAGAGACCGACGCCTGGACTGCCCAGCTTGTCCACTCTATCTGACCCTCAAGAAACAGCCCGGATGAGCCTCGCCATTGTCTGCCTGGCCTCCGTCTTCGCTGTTATTGGACTCTTACTGTTTCTACCCTTTGCTGGTCTCATTGCATCCTCCCCACTGAGCTGGTCACCACTAGAAAAGGGACTGTTAGGGTTCTACTTTCTGTTCTAGGCTGCTTGCCTCCTCTCCCTAACCTGTCCTAGGCAGCAACCATGATTTGGCTTTTTCTCATACTATCTCTTTCCTGGGAAGGAGTCATGACCTCCCTTTCCTGTCCCTCAGCTGCCGGGAAAAATTCGCTGGCCACCCAATCTTCTCGTACTTACGTTTCAGAGACCTCTGTCACCCATCGGGCTATAGCCCAGATCCTTGCCCTACGGGTTTTCGTCCTCTTAGCTAATATGATGATCTCTAAGATGTTACCACTTACGATGATCAACAGGGGGGACATGATGGGGAAACTGACCTTAAAATGGTTCCCTGTCACATGGAACTGACCTAACATGGTGGCCCGAGTGGAGAGAGAGGTTCCCAGCCTAAGCCCCAGCCCACTTCTGCATAACCCCCTCCAAGCCACAACTTGAGCCAATCACCAGACGATACCTACCCTTTCCCCAACTCACGGAAGTCCACAACCCATGAAAACCTGCTCAAAACCTTGCTAGGGGCTCAGTCTTTTGGGAAGGACCCCGCTGAGCCCGCCGGCGTAGGCGTAATCAGGCTGTGTTCTCCCTGATCTCTGTGTGCCGCTTGAGTTTCTCGGTCCTTGCCGTTTTTTCTGCAACAGTATTCATGTAATGTCGATGTAAGAATTATCCAAACCTGTAGGGAATTGTTATAAGTGTGTATTTGAGCTGAATTGATGACATATATTGGGGAGCAAGATCTCAAGTGCTCCAGAGAATAAGTTTAGCAGCTGTTTTATGCATTTGAAATAAAGGAGGGAATTAAGGAAGATTACATAGAGGTAGGAGAAAGCAAGACTGGATTGGGTTATAGGACAGTTGAGAAGATTATGTGCTCTATTGAGGGTAGTGACAGCTATTTCAAAGGTATGTTAACCTAGGTGCACAGAAACAATGGGCAGGGCTTGTTTAAGGCAAAGATAAACCTTTTAGTAAAATGTGATATGCCTGGGGCATGACCATGACCCTACCCAGCCCAGATAGGAATTTATGATCAGATCACCCTGTGAGGTTACGGTCATAGGACACCTGCCAATCCTCTCCCCCGCTTTTTTCCAGATTCTATATGTTGATTTTTTTTAAAAAAATTACTTGCTAATTTTCTTGAATGTACTTTGTTCAGAGGAATGTTTTCCTTATTATATGGCTGAGTATTCCTATTTATTTAACTTATCTTTCCTTTTCACTGACTGGTACATACTGAGGTAATAGAAACCAATTTTAAATGTAGGAAGGCTGTGATGTGTGAACAGTTTTTTAAGAGAGCTAAACATTTCAATCATTCGTTTAGCAAATATCTATGGAATGCATACGATGTGCTATGCATTGTTTTAGAAATATAGTGGTAAACAAAAATAATTCCCTATCTTAATGGACCTTATATTGTACTGTGGAAGGGAAAAATTCCTCCTTTTTCCTTTTGGTTCTTATGGCTGGTTGAATAATTAAAATGACATGGGCAGATTAACAGGAGGAATTCATATAAGCATGAAGAATTCCAAAAACAGGAAAATGAGGTATATAAAGTCTGACAATTAAGTTCGCAAACTCATCCTAGAAAAAGTGCTGTATACCTCATTACTGAATATCATTATGTTCACCTTCGAAGTACTCCCCTGGGAAGCTATGCACTGATGCCAATGCCTAGTCCACCCTTCAAAGAAATTTTGGAATTCTTTTTCTGGAATTGCCATCAGAGCTGTAGTCGTATTACCCTTGATGTCCTGAATGTCATTAAAATGTCTTCCTTTCAATATTTCCTTTACCTTCAGGTAAAGAAAGAAGTCATTGGGGGCCAGATCAGGTGAGTAGGGAGGGTGTTTCAATACAGTTATTTGTTTACTGGCTAAAAAAACTCTCACAGACAGTGCCATGTGAGCTGGTGCATTGTCGTGATGCAAGAGCCATGAATTGCAAGAATCTTGAACAGTTCAGGTCGTCTAACTTTTTCAGTTAGCCTTTTCAGCACTAACAAATAGTAAACTTGGTTAACTATTTGTCCAGTTGGTACAAATTCATAATGTACAATCCCTTTGATATCAAAAAGTTAGCAATTTGGACTGATGGAACGTTTTTGGTCGTGGAGAATTGGCTGACTTCTATTGTGCACTTTGATGCTTTGTTTCAGGGTATTGGCACAGCCATGTTTCATCACCAGTGATAATATGGCCCAAAACATTGTCTTGCCTCTCCAAAAGGTCTTGGCAAACTTCTACTCTCCTTTGCTTTTGTTCATCGGTGAGTTCCTTTGTGATCATTTTTGCACAAACCTTTCTCATGCCAAGATTTTTAGTTAAGATTTTCTTAACTGTTTCTCTATCAACGTTTACCTGGTGTGCTGTGTTTCTCACAGCCAGCCGATGTACAATTCTAGAATTTTTGCAATGTTTTCATCATGTCTGCTTGTTACTGGCGGCCTTGACCTCTCTTCATCAGTGATATGTTCTCTCCCCTCAGAAAAACGTTTAATCAATTTGTATACTGCTGTTTTCTTCATGGCATTATACCCATTAACTTGGACTAATATGGCCCTGATTTCACTTCCACTCTTGCCAAGTTTAACAAGAAGTTTCATGTTTGTTCGTTGCTCTAATTCAGCTCAGTTATTCTCACAATGGCACACAAAAACACACAATAACAATAATGAACACCACTCAGCAAGACGTTTGTAAACCCTACACGTTTACACGAACACAGCTGTGAGAGACACTGATATAGCAAGGTTCTGAAACCTTACTGAGCTGTTTGGACAGTGTTACCAATGTAAGCTCATGGTGGCAAGTTTGTGAACTTAATTGCAGACCTTGTATATGTCATTCTGGACTGAGGTAAAGAAGGTAGGAGTCTAGGACATCAAAGGAAAATAAGACAATTCAGATGGAGATGCAAGAGTTAATGTTTAGTAAACAAATGTTTGCTGGGTCATCTAGATACAGTGGGACTCAGATAGGACTTTGATCAAAGGGGCATTGCAGAGTTCCTCCCTGTTTATCATACCTAGCTCATATTATACTGTGGTTATCTATGGGGATAGCTCCTTCCTGGAACCTGCCTTCTATCTTAAACTTTTCTAGGCAGTTGAGGGAAAGATCAAAGTTTCTTCTTGACCCTTCTGGGCCTTACCAATAACCAGCTTAAAATAATCAATATCCCAGAAAGGGATATTTTCTGGTGGCATACTCTGTTCCCCTTCAGCATTAAGGAAGATAAACAAATATGTGTTATAAGTCAGACAGATGCTGTGATAAAAATTGAAGGAGAGCAATTGATTGAGAGTGACTGGAGTGCTCCTTTATGGTCATCAGATAAGACCTGTCTAAGAAGGTGACATTAGAGCAAAGACAGAAATTAAATGAGGAAGCAAATCATATCTCATCTGGGGGAAAGCATTCCAGGTGGAGAGATGTGCAAGGGAGAAGGTCTTGAAGTGGGAACATGTTTGACATGTTTAAAGCATTGTGAGGAGGCTCAAGTGCCTGGAGAAGAGTGAGTGGGGGAAGAGTGTCAGGAATGAGATCAGAGAAGCAGTCAGAGGCCAGATCATGCATGCCATGGAAAAGACTTAGAAATTTTTTCAAAGTATAATGAGAAAACTTGGAGAGCTTTGAGGTGGGAAGCTACAAGATCTAGTCTGCATTGTAAAGGGTTTCCCGGGTTTCTGCTTGGACAGCCTGCCTTTAGGGGAGCAGAGAGGAAGCCACTGCTGAACTTCTTGTTGTGAAGTTGTTTCCCCTTGACAGGGCAGTTCCAAGGAGAACTGTCAGGACTTTCTGCTCCAGAATACAATTTGATCCCATTCTGAGCTACTGTGACCAGAGCCAGCAGATTCCTTGCTCTTACTATGGGCCTGAAACAATTGTGTTCCTATTCCCTACCTAGATGTGCTTTATTATTGTTAAAAGATATATTGAAGCATATTTAATTTTTAAGAGTTTATTTGAGCAAAAAATTATTCCAATCAGTCAGCACCAAACTGAAAGTTGTTAGGAGTACTCCACCACCAGTAGCTAGGGAAAAACATTTATAGAGAAGAGGTGGAAGCAGCATAAGGAAATTATTTAATTGGCTGTAGCTTAAACAGTTGTCTTATTTGAGAAAGCCTAATTGACTGTGATTGGTTGTCCTTAGGTTTTGATTTCTTAACCTTAAGCCTTTCAGGCTTAGGTTTTGTTTGCTTACATAGGTTACTAAGCCATTGAAGCCACCTTTGTCTAAATGACTTCCTTGTTTAATTCACTGAAAACTATTAAAACAGCACCATGCATAGTGGAAGGAGGCTCTGGTAAATTTCATTATATTGAGAGTTGTCTAAGGTGACCTGGGACATAGTCACCACTTATAAGATTGTTTCTCTGGAAACATTATTTCCAAGTTTGAATCAACTGAGTTAAGAATGCTTTGTATACTGAAATGTAATTTGTAAGTTGAAAACCAGCTCTTTCCCCCTAACCCAGAATTGGGAACATTTTTCTAAGGAAAGCCACTAATACACTAGGGATTAATAACATCTAGTGAACAGCATGGACGTAAAAAAGTAGTTGATCAAGGATTATTTTTTTATACAGAAAGCTATAAGAATGAGTCAAAATTCAGGTAAAATCAAATTAATGTCTGAAAAATTCTACTGTCCAGAACGAGATAAAAATATTTCAAGAAAAGTAAATCTAAGGGGCAAAATTCCTATACTAATCTTAATAATTAAGTAGAAAGGCTTGGGTTCCTTCCTTTCGTGCTATCTCTGCTACCCTCAACTAGTATGGGTAAATGAACATTGTATGATCTTATTCTTGTTCCGAAGTGGACATTATAGTCTGGGAAGTATGTATGTTCTCCAGTGTTCAAGTGAATTTTAACAATTTTATTTAGTCTGTCAGATGTTAAGATGTTAAGTTAGTGTCGGTAATGTTCTGGTAGCACTGTACATGTCATAACAAAGATAGAGTAATAGTTATATATGCTTCATTTTGGGCAAGAATTCAGTGGCAATTACTTATTTCAGTCTTGTTAAATTACAAATGGAATGTCTCCTTTATTATCATTGTCATCTGGATCAAATCTTTCAAAATTGTTCATGAGACTATGATGTATAATTGAATAAAAACTTTGCTAAATTCTCTGCATTCCATAAGGCTTATCATGGTGATGTGGAAAAAAACAATGCCATAATATGCTTGTAATGAAATCTTGTTGGCTACTTAGCCCTATGGTTCTTTTTTGGATAATACCAGAATTTATCATTACCTTCCCACCTATAAAAAGTACAGCTGACTGCTAAATTCCCTAGAGCTATCTTATTTGCTTTTTCAGAATCAGTGGACTTCAAAATCCATCTTTTTAAATACATAAACAATTGAGTTAAACTAGAAATTAATCAAGAAAATAAATATTTCATTCTTTAAAAGGAGAAATGACTGGTGAAGGGACAACAAATGAACACAATTTTAACCTATCAGTCAAGAGGTCGAATGTCTGTGTCTATAAGTTCAGAAATCACCCTTTCCTCTTCAGTTCCTCTTTCTCTATCAGGAAATAGTGGCTCTTGACTGTAGGATTTCATTAATTAAAAAAGTATCCTGTGAGGGTGGGCTGAAGTCGCCTAAAGTTAGAGAAAAAAATACTGATATTAAATCTGAAAGCCTCTGACACTGAGAGAGGTCAGAAATATGATTCCCACATACAAGTAACTCCTCTTAATTTCCCAGAAGAACATTTACAGAAGAAGAATTGTTTGATCTGTTAAGGAAATCTATAATTTCTGCTTATTTACTTTTTTCTTGTAATAACTAGGCTGGACCAGGTATCAGCAGAATGATCAGATGTGAAAGTTGTCCTATGCACCCCACCAACCTGATTAAAATCATTGGCTCCATGTGTATGCACTCATGTGTATAATGGAGAGGGAGAGAGTCTCATTCCACGGTTAAACCCAATTCGAATAAAAATCGCTTCTACTTGACTTTTCCAGTTTTATTATTCTGGAAGTAGTTGCAGCATGTATTTGTTTCTTCTTTGCTTATTTTTACTTATATAGTATTTGGCCAAACTTTTGGTAGTCCTTTTGAGAAACAGAGCCAAATATTCCAGACTCTTACCAGTTATTTTATCATGGGAAACACATTCTTGTTTTACAATGAGACTTGATTTTGCCACTTCTTCCTGAGATGCTTGGATGGAAATGAAGTTAAACCACCTGGGCTGGGTGGTTGTGTGATCCGTTTCCTTCCTCAATTGTGGTTTTTAAAAAACGATGCTGGAAATTCTTTTGGTGCCTCTAGTCCGTCCAACCTCTTCTCTTTTCCTAGTACTATTAAATATGTTTTCTTTTTCTTTTTTTAAATTTTTTTTTATTAGGGAGCTCATTCTTTACCTGCGTGATATATTAGTACATCTTGGAATCTATCCGGAGTACATGCACAAGCAGGAAGAAGTCAAGACTAGGGCTTCAATTAAAGTCATACTGTATCTGCAGGATAGAAAGATTTTAGGTTACATAAGCCTAAATGCTTCAGAGAACATTTTGAGCTTAGAATCATGTTGTTTCTTTTTTCTAAAGAGGCCGTAAGGCACAGTGTTTAGGGGTATGAATTTTTAGGACAGATCATCTTATCCTAAACTCCTTAATCTGTTACTTACCAACTGTGAATTGGACAAATTACATGAAGTCTCTAAATCTTAGCTAAAATTATAAGAATAATCATATAGTGTTCTTACAAGAATTAAAAAGTTGATGTGCATAAAACACATCTCTGGCACAAAGTAGCTATTCAATAAATTACATATTTTTAGCAATGAGACAATTTGTTATATTCCAATAATGTTTAACCTTTAGCAAATTTGGCTCATAATATAGTAATAATGAGTAAAATAATATTGTAGGTAGATTTGCTCACTTGTGAAAATAATGACTTTGCTGTGTTCTGTTGTTAGTGTGAATACCAGCAATATTTACATTTTTTACATTAAGTTTCAGGTGATTTGTTATTGTCTTGATCCTAATTATTAACTATTTAGGAGAAACTTAAATGTAGAACAATATTACATACAAACTACTATCTCTACTAATTTTATTTATTTTTTGTATTTAACTGTACCAAAATGAGTAAAATGAGTCAAATCTAATAACAGTTGGATTTTACAACATATTTCCATCTGAACCTCTTTCCCCCTCCCAAACTTCAAAGCATTTATCCAGCATTCTTGCAGGGCTCAAAGGATAACCAAAAGATCAAGGGAGGAGTGGGAGAAAATGTTGAATCATTCTGGGTTCCCTGTGGTTAGTGTATCACATTAGTCACAGAGCAAGATACAGAGATCCTCTAAGTGAATTTGCCTTTCCAAGTAGTTATTTGTTGCCCAAGTTGACGACAGCAGGAACTTCTTAACAAGTCTGTATTCATTAACCACTTGCAATCACACTTAAAAAATTAACAAAAGGAAAAAGAAAAAAAACACACTACTATTCAGTACCGGAGATTAAATAACCATGTGTAGTCTCTTGATACAAATTTGATTCCTTAAGAAGTCTAATTACTTTCAGTTGCCTTTTAAAAAGAATGTGTGTGTGTGTGTGTGTGTGTGTGTGTGTGATCCTGTGATTTTACTTCTGGTTCCTCTGTTGCGAGGAAGATCTAGGAGCAAAAAGTCTTGTGTCCCCCAGGAATGGTGGCTTTAATGCGGCAGAAAGGTCACAAACAAGCAGTCTGGTTCTTTGTTGATCTGGACTATCCGTGGCTTCATTATAAGTGATTATCCTTTTGCGATCTTGCTTCTGCAAATTCCAAACAGATTCCATTTCTTTAGTGTGATATACAATAGCAGCCCTCAGGTCAAAAGAAGCCCAGCTATCATTCCTTTCTAGGCCTCTCTGGTATCTGTGTTCTTTGGCGGAGCCTAACAAAGTGTGTGTAGGAGATGCCAGAGGATTTTGATTTTCTATCTTATAGTCCTTTGAGAGAAACACGAAAGCACCTTGACTATTGGTGTCTGCTTTTTGCAGGTCACCTGTATGACTGAGTACCAAAGATAAGTCTCCACATTTACTAGTAGTCCCAGATTTTAGAATGCTACCCAGAACTTGAGGGCTAGTCTGTTCCTCCAGCTCATAAGCTTTGGGAAACACAGGATGCTCAGTTCCTGAGGGGATTATTTCAGCACCCTGTGAAACCAAAGTGGCAGGATATTCCCCTTGAAGTATCATCTCCTTCACTTTTCGATCTGATGGCTTCCCAATAACAGTCTCAGGGCCAACGCTGGGCTCATTTATAAATGGTAAACCCTACTGATTCTGGAAGATATTCCCCAGGTTTTACTGATCTGTCTGGGAGAGTAGATCCACTTGTGCTGTGCTCAACAGCACAGTTTGCAGATTTGATGGGTAGATTAAAAAGCTAGACTTAATTTGTTCAACAGATGCTGAAGTCCCACTCATGTTCTAGAAAACTGAATCAGTCCCAGAAGAGATGGGTGTTAGTGTATTAGCAGCAGTGGTTGGCAGTGGCTGAACCCCTGGAGAATGTATACTTGTATCAGTCACTGCTAAAACAGGTCCTTTAGAAAAGTTGGCCAAAGTAACAGATTTCAACGCTGACATATGGACCTGTGATAACCGACTTGAAGACTCGGTCAGTAGATGATGAAGATGATGAAGACGAAGATGGTGACACAGAAGAGATCTGTACACTTTTGTTGAGGTTTTCTTTAACTGTTCTTGAATAACTTATTTTAGGAATGATTTTAGCACTGCTATTGGCCAGTGGAAAAACTGGGGGTGGTTTAAATAGGGTCCACGAGTCCACTTTGGAGGCAACAGCAGAAGTATGCTTTCCTTAGGGCCGATCACCAAACCTTTTGCTGCTCACCCCAGGTTTAATATCAGAGCTTTTCTGCAGCATATCACCCACAGTAGGTTTTCCTCGACTTGTTCCTCTAGGCCTAGTTTTATACTTCCAAATGGGCTTCGAACCATCCACTCAATTTCCCTTTTGTTCACTGTAGTCAGGCTTGAAAGGTTTAAGTCCCTGTTTTAAGGTTGGGACACTGGTCTCTTGCATTATTTTGTCCTGCACTAAGTTAAGGTTTTCACAACTATTGAAACTACTGAGCCTAGCTTTCCTTTTTTTTAGGAGTGGTATATCTGCTCTCAGATCTACTTCCATCATTATCTACTTCTATGCCCAGATAACCATTAGTAATATAGCCAGAATTATTTGTTACAACATCATTGGATGTAACAGCCTTACTCTTATCTACAGACTGATTCTCTCCAGATTTATTTTCGTAAGACTTTCCATTCTTTTCGTCTATGCTGTTTTTCTGAATGAAATTTCTAGTTTTAATTCCTGCTTTCCCAAAGGTGCTGGCCTTGACAGTCTGCTTCAGATGAGTGTCTACAACTTGTTGTTGCCATTGAGGACCCTGGAAATAGGGTTGGTAGCTTCATCAGAACTGAGGTTCTTTGAAGATACTTCTCTTTTTCCAGCTTTACCATTTAGTTCATCATTTTATGTGCTCAATAGCCACATGTATCTAATGGTTACCATATTTAGTAATGCAAATATAAAACAATTTCATCATCACAGAAAGTACTATTGTATAGCACTTTTATAGAGCTTAAAACCTTTCTAGTAGGTATCTAGTTGACTTGTCAAGTACCTTAAACACTTAACTGTATGTGCTTTTCTTCCTTCTCCCAAGAGGGCAAAGAGGGATATGTACACAGCTTCATTAGGCACTCTAGTTTCCCCAAATTTTCCAAGAATAGGTTCAATAGTTTCTCTGGATTAAAAATTCAGAGAGCACAATAAACGTCTGTTCTTTTCACCATGGCATCCATTAAGAAAATAATAGCATTTATTGTTCATGTACTATATGCCAGGTATTTGACATGCATTATATCTCATTTAACCCTCACAGAGGCACCTCACATGATTTATATACTATTATCTCGATTTTGCAAACAAGGCAACTGAGGCTCAGAAAATGTGAGTGACATGTCCAAGAATATATGATAAGTGGCCAAGACAGATTTGAACGTGAATTTTTCTAATTCTGAGGACCATGCTTTAGGTCACACTGTGCTATAACAACTGAGTTATAGCAAAGCAGTTAGCAATAAATGTAAGTTGTTCACATCATCTGAAATTCCATTGAAGGTAATTTCTCCATCTCTATAAAGTCTACTTTGATACTTTCTTTCCTCACTGTCTTGGGAATGCCTACCACAATGCAAAGTTCAGACAGATTTAATCTTTGTGGGATGAAGCACTCATTCATTTACAAAATTCCAGAACATTATCAATACTTTTCCTGTTTCACAAACTATTAGGTTGGTGCAAAAGTAATTGCGATTTTTGCCATTATTTTTAACCTTTTAAACTGCAATAACTTTTGCACCAACCTAATATTTGCTTTTTTTAACTTCAGTTTAAAATACAGACATGCACCTAAATATTTCTTTCTAATAACACAACATGGCAAGTGTTGGGACTCTATAGCTCTAAGATGCATACTGTACTAAAGTATAGATAACATGATTGCTTCTGATAAGAAGGCCGTTTTTCACACTCAGAGAAATAATCAAATTCTTTTGTTGGTTGAAGCTTTGTGTTCCAACTTCCTTAACTGTCCTTAACAATCTGTTTTTCAGTTCTTTTAGGATGCTGCAGAATTCTTTAAAAACAAGATGGATTTTTCTTCCAATAACCACCATAATTTTAAAAAACATGCCTTTGTGGTGAATTTGTTGCCTCTCCCGGGCCTGGCAAACTGAAATTTAAATGACCCTTTTGCCCTTATTATTGCAGCTGTCAGCATCCAATTTTATACAGAAAGTGTAAAGGAAAGGGAATTTAAACCAGAAATTGTTATTGAAGCACACACAACTTCAGCAGCTGCCATTACAGTATCATCAAATACTACAACTGACAAAGACCCGTGGGATCTATTTTCTAATTCAGTCTTGAAGGAAATTTACAATAGTGAATCTCTAAGGCAGTTGAGGTTGGCTAAGATTTAGATGACCCATTTCCCCTATCTAATGAATTCAGCCCTTGCAAACTTTGCACAAGCGTTAAACTGACAAAATATCAAGAGAGTTGATGTGAAATTGAAAGACAGCTGGCACAGACTCAGAGTCTCTTGAGTTTTGCTTGGAAGCTGCAAACTTTCACCGCTGCAAGCCTGTCAAAATGAAGATTCCAGCATAAAGATGGTCAAAATATTGCTATTAGATGAAAAACTTTATGCCTAAAGCCTTTACTCTATGGACAGGATTCTTCATTTTAAAAAAGAATGAACATGACATTTTTGCATTTATCTCCATTTTGCTAAGATGAAATAAGTGAGAATGTTTTCGTCTCCTTCAACTTAGATTTAAAAAAATCCAATTACAATTAAATTTGAATGGTGTGTTTTTTAAAACATTTATGATAGAATCTTATTCCTGGAAATAAAATTAATTTGATGTGGTTTCCTTTTTCAAGCTATGCCTTTCCGATATTTTTGGTCTTGACAAGTCACGAGGATAATTAAACATTTTGTTTCATTATGTGGTTAGAAAGTCATGAGGGTGTTTCTAGGTAAGAGCACACAACAGATTATTAGTTAGAGAAACAAAGCTTGCTAGGTGTGGTGTTTTCGGCCAATCAGCTCTATCATCAATGATAATTTTTATACATCTCTTTTAAGCAAAGCAACCCCAAGTGAATGGCATTTAGGGCACAAGTGAAGTTTGCTGATGGGAAGATACTTCAATGTTAAAAGTACAGTTTCTTGAATAGTAATTACAAGGCTTATCATATTTATGAGAACTTAAAATTTTGGCTACATTTTCAAAGGATCCCAGTCATAGCTTTTCCATACAGCCAATTATAAAAAGCTTTTCAAACAATTCAAATTATATCACTGATTGGCCATTTATATTTGAGAAATAGCATTAAACTCATGCCAATAGTGAAATCCCACTGAATAGAATGGAATATGTAAAATATAATGCACAACTGAGAAAATAAGGGATAAAGTCATTTATGACTACAATGTTAGTATGTTACTTAAAATGCAATATATATGTGTGTATACATATATATGCATAGGTAGTTCAAAATCATTCTAGGAGTCGTTTTATTCTAGAAGTCATAAGTCTTATTTGACTATTGACATCTAAAAGAAATAAACCCCTTTTCAATCCTATTATGTAAAATGAGAATCATAAAGTACATTTAGTTCATTTTTAATTAATGTGCTACTTGTCAACACCTTCATTTTGAAAATGATTTTATTTTTTTGTAATTACATGGCTTTTTTGGGATATAAAATAAAATGTTAAGCATATCAAAGCATTAAAATGAAACGGATTTGTAGACTAACTATTGAGTCCTGAACGTTACTGGAGACTCAAGTGAAGAGCATGAAAACTTTCTTTCCTTACCTAGCAGGACCAATCTCTTTTTTATTGCTTCATGCCTGTGCTAATCTCTGCTATAGTACTTCTCAAGTGTATTGAAATTACTGTGTATGTGCCTTCTTCCCTGAGGGTAATAAGCTCCTTGACATCATGAGCCAGGTCTTATTCCTGTCTTGAACACTGGCTGATCCAGAAATTCAATGATGTGGTCAAGAAATTCAATGATGTGATCTTTCTTCCTTTAGCTCTGTTTTCCATCCTGATCACTTCATCCTAAGTTTGATTCTTCTTGTAGTTATAGGATCATTTCCCATTTAGCATGAAGGCTGTATTTATTCTCACTTAAATCCTTTGGGGTGGGGGGGGGAGAGAGAGAGAGAGACAGAGAGAGAGACAGAGAGAGAGACAGAGAGAGAGACAGAGAGAGAGGGAGAAGCTTTTCTTCAATAGGGGAACAATAATACTTCTCTATATTCTGATGCAATTGTTTAGGTCCAACTCTGGATCAGTAACTGTCACCAGGGGAATACCATGTACTGATTGGCTTAGGCTAGAGTTCCTTAACCAATCTTGGGTGAAGGAGACAGGATATTATAATTGCTTTGAGTAATCAGGGCCCTCCTCTGGAGAGGGAATCAGTTCCTCAAACTTCATTGAATCTTTATTGGGAGAGTGGTAAAATATTTGTTGTTCCGCTGCCTGTAATGGCCACTGCACAGGTTTTCAGTATAGAGCATTTCTCAAGATTATTTGAACAGGAGCTCTTTGTTCTTAGAGTAGATAGTTGACAAAATTGCTGATCTATAAGATCAAATTCAATCCCTTATTATATTACAGCATGAAAAGCTTTTATGACATGGCCCCTGACTTCCAATTACTGGTTCTGTAGTCATGTCAAAATTATGCTATAACGATAACAAATTTATTGCCTTTCCTACATCTCTTCATGATTAAATATTTCAAGGCTTTTATATTTGTCTTCTTGGTTACCCAGTTTTTTTTTTTTTTTAACTCTGATTGCTTCTCATCCTTCAAATTTTAGATCAAACACCCTCTCTTCTGAAGTCTTCCCTTTCTTTATACTGTTCTAGCATATAGAACATAATTGTTTTATTTATTCTTCACATACCCTTTTAATTATTTATTAACAGGTGTCTTGATTTTGAATGACTTGAAGGGAAGGTCTGTGTTTATGCCTTAGCAGTCACAGAACTTGGTGGCGGATTGGTTTCAAATAGCTGTTCAACTGAATTGTTCATTTAGTATGTTTTTGAAAATTTAATATCCATACTATATTTCCATACCTTTGTGTGCTCAGAAATATTATTAAATATTTCGCTAGTTAACTACACATTCTTTATCTGATGGCTTCAGTAGTTCCTGAATCAATCTCAGAATCTGAGACAAAATAAATTCATTTTTATGATTCATGCTGCCTAATTTCAAAGTACAAAAATCATAAAATTAAATGTATACTTTTTGCAGGCACTATTTGCAAAAGTTTTGATACAAACAGGCAGGACTGAGAACACTTTCATGAGGAATGTCTACATAGTTGAAATATCCTTCCAAAGTACACAAGTATCTGCTTCTTTATATAACAAAACTTCAAAAGTGCACTCAGGAGCTATTTAATATATGTATGCAAACTTATAAATGTAGAAGAACCTGCAATTAATTGGTTTTTAGAGTGTCAAAGGCTTAAAATTACTTAGGTGAATTGCAGATGTAAAAACATTTTTAAAAGTTCACTAGGCCTTCTATATTATATAAAGTCATTACTAGGTGAAAGGAACATTTTGAATAGTTTATGTCTCTAAAAGTACATAGAAAATTTATTTTGCTCTTATATGAGTTTACTTGTAGATGTCTGTGTGTTTACTTACGTGTGCAAGCTCCCATCCATTTCTCCTCTTCTTAACACTTCCCAATTTCCTTTCAAGAAATTACATTGTCCACATTGTGAGTAACCTTGGTCAAAGGACCTTTAATTCTTCTAGGTGGGTAAACAAGGTAGGCTAATTAGAATCTCTCCAGAATTAATCTAGACAGGAAAGCAATTAGAGTGGATTTATACCAGTGGTGTTCCCAGGGCAAACTGCCCATTCATTCTTGCTACCCAGACTGGAGATATTCTGGGTTCTGTCTTCTCAGGCTGGTGTCTGTTTGGGTTTCCTCATGTTCTTCCTTTAAATTCTCTTCCTGCATAAGTTAGACAGTTTCTGTTGCTTATCAACAAAGCACCCTAACTGATATAGCAGTCAAGGTATCCCACTCCTGATTTGTTTTCAGCCACATTTGCAAATTACATCTTTGTCAAATTTGTTCTTTTTGCTTCGTTTGGATTTTACTGCTTCTCATCTGGGAAAAATGCCACAAATCAAGTAAGCACAATTCTTTTTATTAGTTGCCAAATGAAGTAAGTTTTTAAAAGCTGAGTCTTGTCATGTTCAATCACTTTTCTGTAGCCCTTCCAAACACTTATAACAAATATAAGCTGCCTGTGAAGAGGTGTATTAGCCATCTCTTTGCAAATCATGTATATAGCTTTGGAAAGAGAGTTTTACTCCTCATCACTGAGATAGTTTTCTTACAGTTTAGAAATGCTTTTATAGGAATCAACTTTCCAAAACTGGGAAATCTATCTCTTGTGTTTCCAAAGAAAAACACAATGAAAGAGAGATGTTTGCCTGATGCATTCTCATTCTCTGAAAGAAGTCAATCTATCCTTACTGATTTCTTTTTGGGAAACTTGTATCAGCAGAAATCGTGAAGTTTTATTTTATTTTGGGGGAAAATTCAGGGATAAAGAAAAAAAGTATAATTGTATATCTCCTAGAATTTTTACAGTGTATTGCAAGGACTTGAACTCTATCATAGTGAAGAGATATGAACATTATTTAGATGAAGGTTAAAAGATAGAAATGCTATTCTGAGTAAAATGTCTATAATAATTGAACTGTTGAGCCACAGAGGCAAGTCAGTGCTTTACCAGGTACCCTCCGAAAATCTTTTTGTGGGCTTTAAAATACAAATGCCTTTAGAATGTCAAATTTATAGTTATTCAAAGGAAAGAAAACCCTTCTAGAATATTAAATGGACTTATAAAGGAAACATTTTTGGCTGAAAGGAGATCAAATATTTTCTTTTATCAAAAGCTCTGTTCATTATTGCAAGTGAAAAGATCATGGAACAGCTGCGTAAGATGACAAAGGGACTATGGCAGCTTGAGTTAATGATAGTGCACAGCCAATTTTGTCTTCTGCTTTTGTACTTGTTTTATGAAAGTTCTCAGCATTGGTTTTCTTTTATACTCTCCTTTTTTGGTGATTATAGAACTTGATTATTATGGGTTTGAAAATTGTAGAGGTTTTTCCCACATTACATCTAACTTTTTGAGTTAAGATTATACACTGATGAAAAAAGAAGGCAAATGAAACTGTAAAATGTAAAATATACATGTGTGAAGTGCTTCTTTTTTTTTTTTTTTTATCCCTATCTTAAGAAATGTGGCAAGAACCGGGATGAAGGATATCTGGGAAAATATGTTTAGGAGGAGTATATTCATTTCCTGGGGCTGCCATAACAAAGCACCACAAATGGAATGGCTTAAACTACAGACATTTATTGTTTGACAGTTCTGGAGGCTACAAATTTTAAAGTATTAGCCAAGTTGGTTACTTCTGAGGGCTGTGATAGAAAGATTTGTTCCAGGCCTCTCTCCTTGGCTAATAAGTGTGTCTTCACAAAACATTCTCCCAGCGTGCACGTCTATCTCCAAATTTCCCTTTTCCTAGGACAAACCATATCAGATTAGGGCCCATCCTAATGACCTCATTTTAACCTGATTACCAACTAAGGTCATAGTCTGAGGTATTGGGGGTTAGGGCTTCAATATATGAATTTGGGGGCACACAATTCAATGCATAATAAGAAACAATAGGATGCTTAAAAGGAAGAATACAAATAAGTTTTTGCACAGGATAGAAGAGAAGAAGGTTCTTTTCCGCATGCAGTTTCTTGTGAATCTAGGCAGTAAGGGGTTTGCTGCTGAGGTTTTTTTTCTTGTGGTCCTTTGACTTTGCTCACATTAAAAATTAGAAATGCTGTGCGTCTTTCTTGATTTATGCACAATGGAAATTTGTCTCTATTTTTGTACTAATTCGGCAATGATCATAGAATGGAAATAGATCATGTTAATTTATTTTGTGTTAACTCAAGTCTTCAACAAGAAGCAATGATCACACTGGCAGTCATGTAAAGTACTATACATTTAAGTAATCTGCACATACAGAGAATTCTCTTCTATTGATTTTTGTCCTTTTAGTCTGTCTCATTTCACAATTAACCTTTTTGACTTGCTTTAGTCAGATATTCTGGTATGGGTTCATTCTTTGTTGTGTTAAAAATAATAATAATAATAATTGTAATAAGCCAAAATGGAGTTACTTTTCTTGAGCCATGTCACCAAACCCAAAATTTAATAACTGACCTAATTGTAGTTTTGGCCTCTCCCAGGAGTGGAATTTTAAACCAATCAGTCTGGAATTTCCTGATCAACACTAGTGAGATAATTTGCCTGATAAGACCCCTTACCTACCCCTAAGGGAAGGTATCCTCACTTAAAACAATCCACTCTTTTAACTTCTTAGTCCCACTTGTTTTCTGCCTATAAAACCTTCAATTTAGTACAACTCATCTTCGCCCTTCTAGTTGCTAGAGGGGGTGCTGCCTGATTCATGAATCACTTAATTAATTAGATCTTCAAATTTACTTAGTTAATTTTGTTCTTTTTTTAATTAAATTTTTTAAATTATTTATTTATTATTTATTTTTATTTTTGGAAGGGGAAACAGGACTTTATTGGGGAACAGTGTGTACTTCCAGGACTTTTTCCAGAACTTTTTCCAAGTCAAGTTGTGATCCTTTCAATCTTAGTTGTGGAGGGCGCAGCTCAGGTCCAGTTGTCGTTGTTAGTTGCAGGGGGCACAGACCACCATCCCTTGTGGGAGTTGAACCTACAACCTTGTGGTTGAGAGGACGCGATCCAACCAACTGAGCCATCTGGCACTGGCCCATGTGGGAATGGAACCGGCAGCCTTCAGCGTTAGGGGCACGAAGCTCCAATTGCCTGAGCCACCAGGCCAGCCCTAATTTTGTTCTTTAACACTTGCAACTGTGTTGAGAATTATCAAAATGAGGTTTCCTTAGTGATGAAAGTAGAACACCTTCTGTTTGTAACTGCTGCTTTTATATTTTTTTTGATAGGGTAAAAAATGAAGAAGACTAGGGCTGATTAAAATTCAAAGAAAGGTGGATTCACTGCTCAGCTTCTGGGAAGGAGGATCCAGAGAATGTCCCACTCAGTGTTCCATGGCTGGTAGTTCCCAGATAATCTTCTCCAGGGGTCCTTCTCTGGGTTTTGTTTCTGTGATATGTGTGGCCTTCTACAACTCCTTAACGAGACCATTGGTTTAATTTGTAGTCAGTAGGTTATTTGCACAATGAATGAAGCTTTTTAAAAGTTACTAAATGAGACTCATCCTTTGTTAAGGTCATTTTAGTATAAGCAATTATTTACTGCTAGGCATTGTGCTAATGATGAGCAAAACACTGACTCTGCCTCTCAAGAAGTTCGTAGGTCAATAGGTGAGACAAACTCAAACACAGGCCATGATAGTCAAGTGTGACAAAGACTGTAAGAGGGACAGGCACTGGAGTCCAAGGAGCAGACTTCTCGGGAAAGTCTTGACTGATGAATTGGAATGTATCAGCTCTTGTTTGGAATGGGAGGGAGTTAATGCGGGAAAGATTTTTGAGTAGTGCAAACAGATTAGGCAAAAGCCCAGAAACACGAAGACAGGTGTTCTGGAGGAGAAAAAGAATAGTAAGGTTATGAGCTGGAGAACAGCACAAAAAGTGGTAGGTGAGCAGGAATCAGATCATGTCTCCTGTACATAGTAGATTTAGAGACAGAAGATCTGGATCACTTGTGGGGGGAAGAAAAAATAGTTTTCTCCTTCTAAGTTCTTCTGGCTGGTCTAATCAAAATTGACATGAGAGCAACAGGAGAAAATAACCATATTTATTACATGTGTACATATGGGGTGTTCCATAAGAATGTGAGATTGGAGGACAAATAGGGCAGTAGAGGCATGCCATCTAGACAGAAGAGAGGGAAGCTGAGGTCTGGAACTTCAAAGGGAAAGTAGGCAATTCATAGTGTCATGCAGGGTGTCATGCGGGGTCTCCTGTCCCGCTTCCCACATAAGAACAGGAAAATGTGGAGGCCATGCAGGAAAATGTGAGGCCAAAAAGGAACACTCATGGAGGCATAGATAGGGCAGTCATGCCACTATATTCTGACGGCTGGGTGGGAGACACAACACTGTGGACAGGAGCCACACTGTCCACAACCCGCGTTCCTAATTGCAATCCGTGCTTGCCAGCCACCATCTTCTTGCTAGCCCCCATTTTCTACTAGCGTAGCCACAGCAGTTATATTAGTGGCCAATGGCTCACTGGTTACAGCTGATGGCTAACTAGCCACAGCTGATGGCCATCTAATCACAGTTGATGGCCATTTACTACCTGAGCCAGCACCTCTCCATGTGAGGCCAAGAGCCTGGAAACTGCACTCTTGGCTCTGTCCCCACACATAGGTAGATGAAAAAACATTTTGTAAACAAATTCTTGCTGGGCCACCCAGAAACAGTGAGACACAGAGAGTCTAACAAACAGACTTTGCTTAGTTCCTTCCTGTCCGCCACACTTAGTTTATATTATGCTAAGTTGATAGCTCTCTTCCTTTAAGCAGGTTTTTCTATCTGAACTTCTTTAGGCCAAGGGGGAGGTTCAAAGGCTTTTTTTTTTTTGAGTCTTTTGTTTCTTAAAAGTAACCAGCTTAAAAAAAAATATTACAGAAGGCACATTTTGGGTTGGCAAAAACTCTGCTTCCCATAATCACCTAGACTCTTTCCGAGTAGTGGTTTGACCTTGGGTAAGGCATTGAAAGACATATGACCCTTAGCTTTCCAAACATGGCACAGAAAAGAAGAGAGACATTGGATGTGAGACATCATATGGGCCAGGACAATGGACTTCTCAGAGGCACCTGTTTACATTGACAGCTGTGAACCTGATGGCTCCCTCTCAACACCTGGAAAGACTTCAGACTGAGTAGCATAGCTGAAGGAAGAGTTAGTGCACCGAAAAGACTGAAATTAAATTTCTTCTTTCTTTTGGCAGTCAGACAGAATGGGGATCTGTGATAATAAGAAATATGTATTTGGTTTTTGTCTCCATTTCTGGCACAAAATTCCTAAAATGTTTGGAATCCCCTGGCAATCGGAGCAATGAGAGCATCCTTGTTATAATATTTGATCTTTTGTCCTCTATTCTTGAAACAGTTCCAGAGCCATAAAGTAAAAAGAGTGTTGTTATTATTCCTCATAAGCCCTTTCAACTATACCTGAGTTTATGAATGACTTTTGTAAAGACCCTAAGGATAGTAACTGGTTGCTAGGGGAACCTACCAGGTGATTAGAAGGTTAGAGCTTTCAGTCCCACCCCTCAATTTCTGGGGGAGGGGAGAAGGGCTGGGGGTTGAATCAATCACCAGTGATTTAATCAATTGTGCCTATATACTAAAGCCTCCACAAAAACCCAGAAGGATAAGGTTCAGAGAGTTTCTGCATTGGTGAAAATATGAAGGTGCTAGGAGAGTGGTATGACTTGAAGCTCTGTACCCCTTCTACACCTTGTGCTGATACAGGTTAGCTAGCATGTCCCTAGGTAGACAGGGAGGTCCCTATCAGAATAAACAAAGACAGCTATATCCTAAAACTTCAGGTTTTGAAATCACTCCTTTGCTCCAGGTCATAATGTAACAAGGCCTTGAGTGCCCCAAAAAGGCAAAGGGAAGGTATACTAGTAGGAGCTTTTGCTTCAGTCACAGGGCACCCCCCATTCGGGACCCCTCCCGCTAGTGGGAGCTGCAACCTCTTCTCCTGCCTCTAATAAACTATCCCCTTTTCGAAAACTTTTTGCCTCTCCCTGGTCGGTGTTTCCATTCTTCGACTTCACGAGACAAGATGCCGGCTCACACTCAGAAACTGCTATCAGATCCAACATCATTTGGGAATCACAGGAAAATATACCTACATCAGTGCTAGGCATGTCTTCCAGTGGTCTATTCCTGATTTATGTATTTTTTTTTTTTAAATAAGAAACGGGTAATCTAGTAAATAAACTGTTTTCCTGAGTTCAGTGAGCTGCTCTGGGAAATTAATTAGACCGGAGGACAGGGATTTGGGAACCTCCAATTTATAATCAGTCAGTCAGAAGCACAGGTATCAAGCTGGATGTGGCAATTGTCATGGGGATGGAGTGGACAGTCTTGTGGGACTTATTAAAGAAAAAGAAACAACAGACTGAATGTGCCCCCAGGACAGCAAACCAGAACTTAATTGTAGTTTCAAACCCTCCCAGGAATGTGACCTTAAACCAATCTGTGTGGAATTTTCTCATCAACACTGCCTGGTAAAACCCCTGCTGTCCATTCCCCAAAGGCAGGTAACCTTGACTAAAATCCATTTTTTTTTCTTTTTCTTTTTTTGCTAGTAACTTTCTTGTCCCGCTCACTTTCCTGTTATAAACCTTCCATTTTGTACTGCCTCTTGGAGCACTTCTCTGATTCCTCTATGGCATGCTGCCCGATTCATGACTTGTTTATTAAAGCCAATTAGATCTTCAAATTTATTCAGTTGAATTTTATTTTTCAGCATACAGAAAACTTAACCTGTAGGATCTGATGCTCCAGGTACATAGCATCAGACTAGAATTAAATTTTAGGGCACACAGCTGGTGTCACAGAATTGCTTGATGTGTGGGAAAACCCATACATCTGGTGTCAGAAGTAAAATAGTTTTGGAGTATTGAAAGCAGAGAATACACGTGGGGGAAGTGTTTTTTTCCTTAGAGGATCTTCGACTCAAAAATTATATTTAATTGTAAAAAAATAATAGAGAAAAGAATATCTCTAGCTCACCTAAGTGTCTCACATTCCCTAGAAGTTGAAAAACATGCGGTGGTATGTTCTTGAGCTGGCTCACACTGGCTCATGAGAGCCAATTGTTAACTTTTCAGGGATTTTGTTAGTTGGTTGTTAAACAGCCATTATGAAATGTCATTGTAAGAACATCCAAACCCATAGAGAATCTTTATAAAAATTTATTTGAGCCAAACATGATATGCCTGGAAGTAAGATCTCAACAGACTGAGAGACATGCTTCTAGAATAGAAGTTTTCAACTTCTTTTATGCATGTTGAATTAAGGAGGGAACATATAGAAGATTACATGTAGGGGAGAAAGCAAGACAGGAATTGGATTACAGAATAGTTAAGATTATGTGCTCTTTTGAGGGTGGTTTTATTTCTGAGGGTTCTGAAAAGAGGTATTTGAAGGGTGTGTTAACCTAGATGCACAGAAACCATGAACAGGGCTTGCTTAAAGCAACGATAAACCTTTTACTAAAGAAGGTAAATGCCTGAGGCATGACTACTCACTATGACCCGCCAGTTAGAAATTTATGATCAGATCACCCTGTGAGGTTACTTTCCATAGAATCCCTTTTTCACCCACAGAAATATTAAATGACATCAACTTACAATTAAATACCTTATGTTAAAAAACAAAGTAATAAATTTCTCCAAAGGAATTTTTTCTTATTTATTTCACTATTACCTATACTCTTAATATATTTATTTTATGTGTATAGTATGATGGAAATACTATAAAATGGTATTTTGCTTCACATCTCTACCCAAAATGGTTTTCAATGATATTACATAGGTAGCTTGAAATTGGCCATAGCTGAAATAGTTACACCATGGAATCAGCAAATGCTAAAAATCAGAAATTTTATTTCTTTTTTTTCTCCTTTCTTTGTGTGGGCAAAACAAACAAACAAAAAACGGGGGGTTCTATGGAAAGTAACCTCACAGGGGATCTGATCATAAATTCCTAACTGCACGGACTGTGGTGTGTAGTCAGGCCTATAACTTTAGTGCCAGCCCTGTCCATTGTTCTTGTCCATCTAGTTTAACACACCTTTGAAATACTAGAAGAAATACCCTTTGAACCAGGGTATTAACCCTTAAGAGAGCACATAATCTTGTTAACTATCCTGTAATCTGATTCCGTCTTGCTTTATCCAGTTTTTCTTATATCCCATTCTTAATTTCCACTGCATAAAAGAAGCTGCAAAACTGTTATTCTATGGAGTGTTTTGAGATCTTGCTCCCTGGCATATGTCGTCAGTTTGGCCCAAATATACTCATACAAATTCTCTACAGGTTTGGATATTTCTTTACATCAACATTTCCTTTTTTTAATTCTTCCTTTTCTTTCTTCTCTCCTTCCCTGCCTTCTCTACCTCCCCATTTCCTCTCTTTTTTTCTATAAACATTTAGCAGCATACCAGTGACTACAAGGAAGAATAAGAATGACAAAAAAAAGGCTTTGCTCATGTTGCCGAGTGTTTTAATGACTTTTTTATTTTTCTCTTTTCTCTCTTTGCTATAGTATTATACTCTTACGTAAGTTTTCTCTGATATTTTCTAGTTTTTGTATGATCCTTTCTGTTCACAAACTTCTTTAATCTCTTCTATATTGTCACTCCATCTGTTTTCACCATCTGCTGTCTTTAAGTACTTGAATCGCTGCTAAAAGTGTCACTTTGTGGCAGTGTATCCTTAATCAAGTTAACTTGAAGCCTTCATTTTCTCTTTTGTAAAATGGGAGGATTTTTACCTTCTTCACAGAGCTTATTCTAAGATTTAAAAATATTTTTTTAAATAAACTTACTGAGGTGACATTGGTTAGTAAAATTACATAGGTTTCAAGTGTACAGTTCTATAGTACATCATCTGTATATTGCATTGTGTGTTCACCACCCAGAGTCAGTTCTCCTTCCATCACCATATATTTGACCCCTTTTACCCTCTTCTACTATCTTCCTCCCCTCTTACCCACTGGTAACCAACCACTAAACTATTGTCTGTGTCTGTGAGTTTTTGTTTGTTTGTTTGTTTGTTTATTTGTCTTGCTCCTTTGTTGCTTTCAGTTTTACATCCCACATATGAGTGAAATCACATGGTTCTCAACTTTTTCTGTCTTATTTTGCTTAACATGATAATTCCAAGGTTCATCCATGATGTCGCAAATGGCAATATTTCATCTTTTCTTATGGCCAAGAAATATTCCATTGTATATATGCACCACATCTTCTTTATCCAATTGTCTATCAAAGGATGCTTTGGTTATTTCCATGTCTTGGCCACTGTGAATAATGCTACGATGGACACAGGGGTACATATACCTTTATGGATAAATGGTTTTGAATTTTGTTGGTAGATACCCAGAAGAGGGATTATTGGGTTGTATGGTAAGTCTGTTCTTAATTTTTTGAAGAACCTCAATACTGCTTTCCATAGTGACTATACCAACTTACATTCCTTTTTCTTCACAGCCTCTCCAACACTTGTTATTACTTGTCTTATTGATGATAACCATTCTAACAGGTGTGAGGTGATATCTCATTGTGGTTTTGATTTGCATTTTCCGAATAACTAGTAAAGTTGAGCATTTTTCATATATTAGTTGCCGTTTGTATGTCTTCTTTGGAGAAGTGTCTGTTCAGTTCCTCTGCCCATTTTTTAATTGGATTGTTTGCTTTTTTGTCGGTGAGTTTATGAGCTCTTTATATATTTTGGATATTAGCCTTTTATTAGAGGTGTTGTTTGCAAATATCTTTTCCCATTTGGTTGGTTGCTTCTTTGTTTTGTTGATGGTTTCTTTTGCTATGTGCTTCGGAGAAGCTTTTTAGTTTGATACAGTCCAGTTCTTCGTTTTTGCTTTTCCTTCCCTTGCATTTGAGGTCAAATTCATAAAATCCTTTCTGAATCCAAGGTCTGTAAGTTTAGTACCTATGTGTTCTTCTCTGCCATTTATTGTTTCTGGTCTTATGTTTAGGTCTTTGATCCATTTTGAGTTAATATTTGGTATATCATGACAGATAGGAACCTAGTTTTATTCTTTTGCATTGGCTTTCCAATTTTCCCAGCGCCATTTATTGAAGAGGGTTTCTTTTCTCTGTTATATATTTTTGGCTTCTTAGTCAAAAATTATCTGCCCATATATATGTGGGTTTATTTCTGGGTTCTCAGTTCTATTCTATTGGTCTGTGTGTCTATTTTTCTGCCAATTCCTGGTGTTTTGATTATTGTCACTTTGTAGTATAAATTGAAGTCAGGGAGTGTGATACATCTGGCCTTGTTTATTTCTCTCAGGATTGCTTTGGCTATTCGAGGTTTTTTGTAATTCCATACAAATCTGATGATTTTATTATTTGTTCTATTTCTTGCAAAGAGGCCATTGGGATTTTGATGGGGATTGCATTAAATCTGTATATTGCTTTGACAATGAGGTATGAGATACCACCTCACACCTGTTAGAATGGCTATCATCAATTAGATAAGTAATAACTAGTGTTGGAGAGGCTGTGGAGAAATTTACATTCCTACTGCTGGTAGGAATGTAAATTAGTATAGCCACTGTAGAAAACAGTATGAGGTTTTAACTCTGTTGATTCTTCCAATCCATAAACATTGAATATCTTTCCATTTCTTTGTGTCTTCTTCAATGTCTTATAGTTATCAGTGTATAGGTCCTTCACATCTTTTAAGTTTATTCCTAGGTATTTTATTCTTTATATTGCAATTGCAAAAGGAATTTTTTTTCATTTCTTTTTTCTGAAACATTATTGTTAGCATATAGGAAGAAATACAATGGATTTTTGTATATTGATTTTGTATCCTGAAACTTTATTGTATTTGTTTATTGTTTCTAATAGCTTTTTGGTGTGGTTTTTAGGGTTTTCTATATAAAGAATCATGTCATCTGAAAAAGTGACAATTTAACTTCTTTATTCCCAATTTGTGTGCCTTTTATTTCTTTCTCTTGCCTGATTGCTCTGGCTAGGACTTCCAGTACTAAGTTGGATAATAGTGATGAAAGAGGGCATCCCTGTCTTCCTGATTTTAGAGGAAAAGCTTTCAGGTTTTCACCATTAAGTATGATATTAGCTGAGGGTTTGTCATATATGGCTTTCATTATAGGGAGGTACTCCTTCTATACACATTTTATTAAGTGTTTTAATCTTAAATTGATGTTGTTTCTTGTCAAATGCTTTTTCTGCACTACTGATATAATCATCTGATTTCTATTCTTTATTTTGTTAATGTGATGCATTACATTACCTGGTTTGCAAATGTTGAACCATCCCTGTGCCTCTGGAATGAACCCCCACTTGATCATGATGTATAACCTTTTAATGTATTGTT
The DNA here is from genome assembly GCF_964194185.1 of Rhinolophus hipposideros. NCBI lineage: Eukaryota > Metazoa > Chordata > Mammalia > Chiroptera > Rhinolophidae > Rhinolophus > Rhinolophus hipposideros. Next base: position 66,628,611 of record NC_138052.1, on the reverse strand, counting down.
GTATTCTAGTTGCTAGTATTTTGTTTAGGATTTTTCCATCTGTATTCAACAGAGATATTGGTCTACATTTTTCTTTTTTTGTGTTATCCTTACCAGGTTTTGGCATGAGGGTAACATTGACCTCATAAAATCGAGTTAGGAAGAATTGCCTCTTCATTTTTTGGAAGAATTTAAGGAGGACAGGTTTTAAATCACCTTTGAGTGTTAGGTAGAATTGACTAATGAAGCCATGTGGTCATGGACTTTTGCTTTTGGGGAGGTTTTGGATGATGATTTCAATTTCCTTACTGTTGATTGGTCTATTTATATTTTCCAGTTTTTTGTAATGCAGTCTAAGAAGATTACATGTTTCTAAGAACTTGTCAATTTCTTTTAAGTTATTGAATTTGGTGGCCTATAGTCCTTCATAGTATTCTTGTATGATCCTTTGTATTTCTGTGGTATCTGTTGTAACTTCTCCTCTTTCATTTCTGATTTTGTTTATTTGTGTCTGTTTTTTTTTTTCCTGGTATGTCTAGCCAAGAGTTTGTCAATTTTATTAATCTTTTCAAAGAACCAGCTCTTTGTTGCATTTATTTTTTTCTATTGTCTCTTTCTCTATTTTATTTAATTCTGCTCTAATTTTTATTATTTCCCTCCTTCTGCTGATTTTGGGTTTCACTTGTTCTTCTTTTTCTAGTTAAGATGTAATTTTGGGTTGTTTATTTGTGATTTTTTTTTTTTTATTTCTTGAAGTAGGACTGTCATGATATAAATTTCCCTCTTAATACTGCTTTCACCTTATCCCAATAATTTTGATATATTTTTTTTCATTCTCATTTGTTTTTATGTATCTTTAAAAAAAAAATTTATTGGGGAATATTGGGGCATAGTGTGTTTTTCCAGGACCCATCAGCTCCAAGTCAAGTCGTTGTTTTCAATCTAATTGTGGAGGGTACAGTTCACTGGCCCATGTGGGAATCAAACTGGCGAACTTGGTGTTATAAGCACTGCTTTCTAACCACTGAGCCAACCAACTGCTTGTGTTTCTGTGTATCTTTTGATTTCTCCTTTTATTTCTTCTTTGACCCAGTCATTCTTTAGTAGCATATTGTTTATTTTCCACATATTTGAGTTTTTTCCCACTTTTTTTTTCAGTTGATCTCCAATCAAAGCACTGTGGTCGAAGAATATACTATGTATGATTTCAACCTTCTTAAATTTACTGAGGCTTGTTTTGTGACCCAACATATGATCTATCCTTGAGAATATTCCATGTGCACTAGAAATAATGTATAGTTTGGTGTTCTAGGATGGAATGCTCTGTTAGTGTCAATTATATCCATTTGGTCTAATGTATCATTTAAGGCTTATATTTCTTTACTGATGTCTGTTTGGATGACCTATCCATAGCTGCCATTGGCATATTTAGGTCCACTACAATAATTGTGTTTTTGTCAGTTTCTCACTTTAGTTCTGTTAGTAGTTGCTTTACATATTTTTGTGCTCCCTGATTGGGAGTATATATATTGATAAGTGTTGTGTCTTCTTGTCGTATTGTCCCGTTTATCATTATAAATTATCCATCTTTGTTTCTTGTTACTTTGTTCCCTGGAAGTTTGATTTGTCAGATATAAGCATGGCTATATCCACTTTTCTCTGGATGCCAGAGTATTATCGCTTCGAGTATCATTTTCCACGCTTTTACTTTGAGTCTATATTTTTGCTTGTAGCTGAGATGTGTCTCTTGGAGGCAGCATAAAATTGGTTTTATTTTTTGATCCAATCTGCTGCTCTGTGTCTTTTTATTGGTGAGTTCAGTCCATTTACATTTCGGGTGGTTATTGATGTATGAAGATTTCCTCTAGCCATTTTATCTTGTTTTCTGGTAGCACAGTTTCTCTATTGTTTGTTTGCCATTGTGTTTCTGTCTGTTATTTCAGTTTGGTGGCATTCTATGATTTGTTTTCTCTGTTTCCTTTTTTCAATGTAATGTGTCTCAGTTCTGCAATTTTTTTTTGAGTGGTTACCATTAAGTTTATGTAAAAGAAAGTTTCATATATACAATAGTCCTTTTTCTTCAGCATGCATCTAATTTTCATTCCCCTTTGCAAACTCAGACCTCTACTTACTCCCCTTTTATGTTTCTGTTCTCACAAATAATGCGTATTTATACTGTGAGTTCATTTCTGAGTTGCAGTAACAAATTGTTTTATTCTTTTTTTGTTTTTGTTTTTATCTTCTTTACCCTTTATGTTATGTGTAAGTGTATGAGGTGTGATAAAAAATATGAATGTTTAAATAAAAAAAACATTACAGTAAAAATATATTGTCATTAATTCCCCTCAAAATAATTCCCCTTGCATGAAACACATTATTCCATCATTCTTGCCACTTTCTGAAGCAGTTCTGAAATTCCTTTTCCATGAGTGTCTTTAGTTGTGCTCTTGTAGCTACCTCAATGTCCTGAATCAATTCAAAACATTTTCCTTTCATGGTCATTTTGACTTTGGAGAACAGCCAGAAGTCACACGGTGCTAGATCCAGTGAATAAGGTGGATGAGGACACACCATAATATTTTTATTTGACAGAAATTGCTGTAACAGAAGTGATGTGTGACAAAGAGCATTGTCATGATAAAGGATGAAGAAAAGATACTCACGAAAGAGGAATTCCAGGATTGCTTCAGAAAGTGGCAAGAACGACGGATGTGTTTTAAGTGAGGGGGAGTATTTTGAGGGGGATTAATGGCAATGTGTCTTTTATTGTCATAATTTTTTTCTTTAATTTAAACGGTCACCGTATCTTTTGAGCACACCTCGCATAGTGCCCTATTCTGAGTCGGGGTTATCTTTTTCTGCTTCTGTCTGTTAGTCATCTTACTCATAGTGTTGTATCCTTTTGTCTTTTTGTTCAGATAGAATAACCTCCTTCAGTATTTCTTATATTGAAGGCCTTGTGGTGGAAAATTTCCTTAGCTTCTATATATCTGCAAAGGTCTTTATTCCTCCTCACATCCAAAACATTACTTTGCAGGATATATTATTCTTGGCTAGTAATTTCTCTCTCTTTAATAGTTTGAATATTTGATTGCATTCCCTCTTGGCTTGTAGAGTTTCTGCTGAAAAATCATGATAATCTAATGGGTTTTTCTTGGTAGTTTACCATCTTTTTCCCCCTGGCTGCCTTGAGAATTTTATTTGTCATTAATTTTTGACAGCTTCAATATAATGTGCCTTGGATAGGGCCTATTAGGATTGAGGTAATTCAGTGTTCTCTTTGCTTCTTGGATTTGAGGATTCAGTTCTTTCCGTAGGTTTGGGAAGTTCCCGTTGACTATTTGTTTAAATAGACTCTTTGTGCCCGTCTCCCTCTCTTTTTGTTCTGGTATACCCATTATACTTATATTGCTGTTTCTGTTGCAGTCAGATAGTTCTTGTAAAGTTCTTTCATTTCTTTTAACTCTAAAATCTCTCTTCTTCCCTCAGTGTCATTTTCAGATTTTTATCTTTGATATCACTAATTCTTTCCTCCATGTTGTCAGCTTGATTTCTGAAGCTCGCTATTCAATTCTTCATCTCTTTTATTGAGTTCTTTGGTTCCAGAATTTCTATTTGGTTCTTTTTAAAAATTTCAATCTCTTTGGTAAAAGATTAATTTTGTTTGTTGATTTTATTTCTGAGTTCATTAAACTATTTGAATTTTCTCGGATGTCTTGAATTCTCTGTCATTTAAGTCACATATTTCCATGTCTTTAAGTTCATTTTCTGGAGATTTTTAAATTTTCTTTCTGAGTTGCCTTGTTACATTGGTCATTCATGGCAATTAATTGATTATTTCTCTTCCTGGACATATTCAAGAGGGAATTTTGCATCAGGTCTTTCCATGAAGAGGTCTTTCTTTTGTTTTCTGCTAGGTAGCATTGGAACATTTTATTTTCTCTTGCCCTGTTCCAGCTTTTTGTGGTAGAAGATTTCCAGAGTAGGTAGGGTATCCCCTCTGTGAAGAGGTTGCCTTGGCCTCAGGACACCTCCCCTGTGGGAGGATGTGGTGGACATGGGGTTCTGAGCCCCTGAAATCCCAGTGCTGCCCTGTAGCCAAATGCAGACCTGTGCACCTCAGCAGTCCTGGGTACCCCCACTGTGGTCAGCTGTGAAAGGTGGAGTGGACTGGTAGAGGTAGCTGGTGTGTTTGTGGCTTTGTTCTTCTCTGAGTAATGGTGACTGCCAGACAACAGCAGCCTTGCCCCTATAACTCCTTTCATATCACTGGAATTAACCTCAGTATGTATCTGCCACTCAGGAACTGTCTCTCTAGTTCTCAGGGCTGTAGATATTCTGCTCTTTAATCTGACACTGCTACCATTTTTTCTGGGGCCCATTGCTAACACTGGGAGGGTTTGGGGAAGGTGAGCTCTTGGAGGGTGACAGGAAGCAACCAGGTTCTGTGGCTTGTTTTCTGCCTGACTGTGAGAGCTGTTAGACCACAGATGTTGCACTTCTGTATTGGGTCTTTGCCCTGAGGTATTGTTTGGTTCAGCCCTATTTTATGCTAATCCCTCAGGAAGAATTGCTGGGGCAACAGAGAGTTCACCTGCTGTCTCAATCCTCCCCTCTCCAGGGATTGCATTGAGCTCCAGGCATCCTGCAGCACTTCTCCCTTCCCTCTTGCTCTGTTCATGGGAGTTTGCCCATCTTTAGATGTTTCAATGTGTGGATCTCTCAGCCGCTTTTGTGTGTTGCATAGGGAATCCTTTGTGGAATTATAGCTGTTCAGTTTGTTGTAACTTCAAGGTGAGAGATCAAGGAGCACTCCTCATGCTGTCATGTTTCTGACATAACTCTGCTTTTTGTAAGATTTAAATGATGTACTGTATATAAAGTACTGGCATCTAAAATGATCAATAAATGGTAACTACTGTTTTTATAATATTAATTCAAATTGAGTTTGTTACCCATTAGCATCCACACTAAATTTATCAGTGGTTGAAAACTCAAATGCCTACAGGGACTAGGCAGAACATAAATGAATGAAGTGGGTTGCAGTGAAGTGGCAGAGATGGTGGTAAATTGAAGAGCTCATGACCTGTCCAAAAGAATCAGCCAGTTATCAACTCTGGCCATTTAATATCACATGGAAATGTGACCTCAGAGCTGCCAGTTCTTTTACTTTCTTAGGAAACTGTGAAAACAATGTTTTTATAAGTTATTTCTGGATGTCAAAATAATGTTGGTCAGTATTACACTTCAAAGAAAACAGGTCTATAGCTGCATTTGGCCTGTTGTCTACCTGTTTGAAACCTCTACGGATGTATTTATTGAGCTGTGTTTGAGCAGTTGGTTCCTTATTTATCAACAGGAAATCCTGCCTTTCACAAATGATGCAGCTGACTTTCTAGTAAGAGCATATTTGGAAGACAATCCTTTATGGAATCAAAATCCATTGGGTTCCCTGTACTCAAAGTGTAACTTAACCACTACAGCCAGGCATTTCAAAGGCTGGGTGCTTTGTTAACCTTTTAGAAAAATCTTTTTTTCTTTATAAACCACTCTGTCTGGATTGTACTAGAGTGTAGGTAGTTTTGAAAACCAGCTTTACTTAATTAAAAAGAAAAGTTGAAAGAGTTTGGGATAGTAGGATGGAAAGATTAATGGTCTGAGTATTTGATTAGATTTCATAGACCAAGGGGTTAATACTGGTATCTTCTGGCCATAAGATATTGAGCAAATCACTTAACTTACAATGGGTGTTATTTTCCCTATTTGCAAAATAAAAGAGCTAAGTAAAATTCTTTATATTTCTCTCCAGAGTCATTTTTTTGTAAACTGATTTACTTAATTTTTGCAAAACTAATAACTGATTTGTTTAACTCTCCCTTAACTTTAGAAATATGTTTATCAGAATGAAGCTAATATCTTCATATAAATTCAATTCAATTTAATTCCCTCTCTTAATTTTTAATTGAAGACCTGATATAAAGAATGTGATGAACTAATTACTCAAGGGATAATAAAAAAGGAGGTTTTCTTCAGAGAGCTTGGAGTTTAGTGAGGAAGAGAGAAGTTAGTGGTGGTGGTAGTGGAGACCAAAACAAATAGCTGCAAGAAAAAACATAGTATTAGAAGAATGAGGAGAAGGATGAATTCCTCTTTTACCTCAAAGTAGGAAAAGGCTATCTAAACTGACCCAAAATTAAAGATGATAAAAGAAAACAGTGGTAAATTTAATGACATAAAACATTTTTGGCATGGCAAAAAAGGAAAAAAAAAAGAATCTCATAAGCAAAACCCAAAGACAACTAACAAATTAGAGAAAATATGTATAGGATATCCCAAAGATAAAGAGCTAATATGCTTAATACATGGAGAACTGAGGAACAAAGGACCAAAAACCTGATAGAAACATGAAACAGGAATGAATACACAATTCATAAAAGCAAAATATATAAAAACAATCAGTCTGAACTCATGCATTATTAGATAAATAGTAATCAAAACAACATGGGGATATCATGTTTCATCTAGAAGATTGGCAAATTAAAAAAATGTATAAGAATACATTGTGTTGTCAATACTGTGGGGAAACAAGAATTTTCATACATTGCTGTTGGGAATGCAAGCTGGAATAATCCTTCTGAAGGGAAATTTGGCAATACATATGCATTTACCTTTTTACTAGTGACCCTATTTCTAGGAATCTACTCTGAGGATATACCTCCAATAATAAAATGCATATGCATAAGATTATTTGCTGCAGCATTATTTATAGTCAAAGAATGTTGGAAACAATCCAAATGCCCTTGTATAAAAGAGTTGTTGCATAAACTATGGTATATCCATGTGATGGAGTACTATGCAGCTATAAAAAATAATGAAAAAGAATTCCATGGAAGGATATAAAATAATTTTCAGTATATATATATATATATATATATACACACATATATGTGTGTATATATATATACATACATACATATATATGTATATGTATATGTATATATATATATATATATATATATTCAAGTTCAAAAAGGCAAGTGCTAGAGTATCTACATTATGCTATCCTTCATGTAAGAACAAAAGGGGATATAAAAACATACATGTGTATGTGCATTTATGCCAATGAAGTAAAGGATGAAGGAAAAACTAATAACATAGGCTTTCAACAGGGAGTGAGTGGGAAAGGGGTGGAAAAAATGGGAATTGAGAAGTGGGGATTAGGGGAAAGTAATAGTTCTCAGGGCAAAATTTTTGTATAGTTCTAACTCTTAGGATCCTAGCAGTTTCTCAGACTGTTTCCTCAATGATCAATTAAAATTCACCATAATGAGGAAGGAATCCCAAATGGAACACAAACAGTAACAAGTGAACCTAACTGTTACAAATGAATATCAACCATAATGAAGGAGATGGGGAAGATTAAAACTAACCTAAGTAATTTTGGAAAACAGTATTTTGCCTGTGTGCTGTGAGATTAGACAAAAATAATCGTGCATAAATACTGTGCTATAGTTACTACGTTTTTCACAGGGTATGGGTCAGCAATTCTAAACTACTTCATGTATATATTAGGATTGAAAAAGTAAGTGAATATATTATAGATAATGAGGATCAAGTTTCTCATTGTCAGAAAGAAGTTTCAAATAAACTAGAGGGAGAAAACTAGAACAAACTGTGAAATAGTGGAGGTATAATTATTGTGGTAGGCAGAATAATGGTCTCCCCAAGATATCTCTGTCCTGATCTACAGAACCTGTGAATATGCTATGCTATATTGCAAGGGGTAATTAAATTTACAGATGGAATTAGTGTTGCCAAACAGCTGACCTTAAAATAGGAAGATTGTCCTGGTTTATCTATGTGGGTCCAGTGAAATTACAGGGGTGATTAGTGAAGGAGGAAGTAGGAGAGTCAGAGATGGAGGGATACAATTTGAGAGAGACTTAACCAGCCACTGTTGGTTTTAATGGAAGGGATCTATGGAAGGGAACTATGACCAAAATTTAAAGAGATCCAGAATAAAGGCCAGAGGTTAAATAATTTGAGAAACAAAGTAAATAATAATAGTGAAGTAAAATAAATATTTGAGTCCAAATTAATTTAAATAACTGAATAAATAAATAAATAAATAAATAAGGGAAAAAGGACAATTTCCTTATAGAAGGAACCCAAGGAATGAATATAGAAGAAATTAGAGAAACAGAATAATCACCATTGATAAACATTGCAGTAATATTGTTGCAGGCAACATCTATCGATGGGCGCTAAAATCCATGGGCAATGTGTTATGAGAAACAGAATATTTGCATAATCTTAAGATTTCTTCCTCAAGATATTTATTAATTATGAAGGGGAAAACCATAACTGCATAGTGAAGAATCCTGACAGACAACACTTTAACCAAACATCCAAATTAACATCACCCAAAATAATACCTATTGGCACCATGTCCCAGCTAACATGATGCCCTGAGAATGGTACACTCTCACTTCCATGGTATTCTTGTCAGGAATGCATAGCTTTAATTGAATCATGAGCAGATATCTTGAGGGTCTTGAAAGATAGAAATTAGCAGTGTCAGAAAAACGCGTGGTAGTGATTTAGGGAGTAACAAGTGGCTTGGTGAATTAGTTAGTGTTCCCCAGAGAAACAGAACCAATAGGACAAATCGAAAATGAGAGACATTCTACAAAATAACTGACCAGTATTTTCAAAAGCATAAAGGTTATGAAAAACAAAGAAAGACTGAGGAAATGTTATAGATTGGAGGAGTCTAAGGAATCATGGCAACTACATGCCATATGGGATTCTATAGTGCCCTGGATTAAAAAAAGAACATTTGAGAAAAAAAGTGAAATTCGAAAGAGGTCTGTAGTTTAATTAATAATTTTATACGTGTTACTTTCCTGATTATATAAGATGTTAACAGCAGGGAAAGCTGAGTGAAGGACATATGAGAACTCGCTGTGCTATTTCTGCAGCTTTTCTGTAAATCTAAAATTATTTCAAGACAAAAAGTTAAAACATAAAAGTACTGTAACAGCAGTGCAGAAGAAAAGTGCTTTAAAGGGTTCCGTGGAGGGGAGAGCCCATTTGCAAAGACTTCATGCCAAGAATGGTATATTAGTGTGATAGAGCTGCCATAAGAAATGACCACAGACCAGGTAATTTGTTTATTTCTCACAGTTCTGGAAGCTGGAAGTCCAAGATCAAAGTATTGGCAGGTTTGGTTTTTCCTGAGGATTCTCTTCTTGGCTTGCAGATGGTAGCCTTTTCACTGTGTCCTCATATAGTCTGTTCTCTGTGCACCTGTATCCCTGATGTCTCTTTTTATAAGGATCAGAGCTTTATGTTCTCACTTAAGCTTAATTACCGCTTTAAAGGCCCTATCTTCAAATACAATCATCTTGAGCGTTAGGGCTTCAAAATATGAATGTTGGAGGGACATAATTTAGTTCATAATAGCTGACAATTATGAAGGGTCTTGAAGGATAGACATTTAGGGAAAAACAAGTGGCTTGGTGAATTAGTCAATGTTCCCCAGAGAAGCAGAACCAATAGGATATGTATAGATGTGTAGAAAGAGCTTTATTATGAGAGATTACCTCAGATGATTATGGAGGGTGAGAAGTCCCACAGTCTGCCGTATGCAAACTGGAGGACCAGGAAAGCTGGTGATATAGCTCCAGACCAAACTGGAAGGCCTGAAAACCTACCCCAAACTAGCAGCTTTATTGGTCACTCGGTAAATGGGCCAGAGTACTACACCCAAATAAAGAATAGGTTGCCTCCAAAATGTGAAGAGGCCTACTAGGCATTGTGCTTCTTTCTTAGTTATAGGAGGGGCCAGATGTAACAACTTATTTTTCACCTTAAAAGAGATATCTCAACATGCCCACCTCAGAAGACTCCTACAAATTTCACTGAGGTAGAAGGTCTTTGAATTCTAGTCAGATTTATTTCCTAATCTCTGACATGCAAGTGTCTTGCCAATAATTCTACAGTAGTTGCTACTTCTTTCTGACTAGGTCCAATTAGTATAGTGTTATTAATGTAATGGACCAGCGTAGCACCTTGTGAAAGAGAAAAGTGATCAAGGTTCCTGTGAACTAAACTATGACATGGAACTATGGGTTGCTATACTTCTGAGGTAGAACAGTGAAGGTATATTGCTGGCCTTGTCAGCTGAAAACAACTGCTTCTGGTAGGACTGACTGGACCGGCATGGAGAAATGTATTTTCCAGATCAATAGCTGCAACTAGGTACCAGGGGATGTGTTGATATTCTCAAATAATGAAATGACATCTTGTACAGCAATTGCAATTGGAGTCACTACCTGGTTAAGTTTACAATAGCCCATTGTCATTCTCTAAGGTCCATCTGTCTTTTGCACAGGCTAAATAGGAGAATTGAATAGAGATGTTGTGGGAGTCACCACTGCTGCTTTCAAGTCTCTGATGGTAGCACAAATCTCTGCAATCCCCCCTAGAATGTGGTGTTTTTATTAATGTACTATTTTCCTTAGTAGAGGCAGTTCTAATAGCTTCCTCTTGGCCTTCCACCAATTAGCCCTCATTTCATAGGTTAGGGAACCAATGTGAGGATTCTGCCTATGTAAATCTATTTCAATTATGCATCCTGGAAATAATTACAGGATGGATTTGGAGACTCACTGAACTCACTGTGAGATGGACCTGAGCTAGAATTACATTGAGCACCTGATTTCCATAAGCTCCTACTTTAACTGGTGGACCACAGTGACATTTTGGGTCTCCTGGAATTAGTGTCAGTTCAGAGACAGTGTCCATTAGTCCCTGAACAGTCTAATTATTTCCTTTCCCCCAATGTACAGTTATCCTGATAAAAGGCCATAGGTCCTTGGGGAATGCTGGGAGAAAAATTAGCAATATAAATTTTCGTAGTGTACTGGGATGCTTCTTCAAGGGAAACTGGTCTATCCTTCATTCAAGGGGTTCTGGGTCTATAAACTGGCTCAGTCTGGGATTTGATTGAAGAAATGTGACCTTTTGTTTTCATGAGTTAGATTTTTGTTCATTTGACCTAGAGCTTTTCTGCTTATACAGATTAAGAATTTAGTAAACTTCCTGTCTATTTACTTCTAGGAACACCATGATTAAGCAGCCAACACCACAAGTCTGTGAGAATCAAAGTATGCTGACTGATGTTTTGATTGTGCTGTCCATTACAGTAACCATGCCCACCTTGCATTTGATAGTTGAATTTTGCCCCATGGCCCCTGCTACTTCAGGATCCAATTATTACCATTGCATTTAGGTTTTCCAATTGAGTGGCTTTTGTTTTCAGAGTAAAGTATGGCCTATAAAGAAGAGTAATCATGGGGTTCTTCAAGGATGCTGGAGCTCCCCTCACAAATTTATTTCTCAAATTATTGGTAAAAGGTATGTCTTCTGGACCCTCTCAGTGTGGCTTAGTAGGTCTTTAACAAATCCACTCCAACTTTCCAATCTCCCTAAACCTTTGAATCCCTTCCTCTACATTATACCAAGGGAATTTGGGTATTTCCAATTTGCTCATAATGGGCAATCTTTTGGTCCATATTTCAGCCAACAAACAAAATGTTAGAGCTCTTTCTAACTCCCCAAACTGCAACTTAAATGCAGACTTAAGGAGCTCATCACTAACTTTGGCCTGATGCAACTTTATGTTCCCTCTACCATTATCCAGCACTCTTAGTATCCATTGGCACACATGTTCCTTGAATTTCTGCTTGCATAAATTAGAAAACACAAGTAGTTCTTTTGAAGTGTAGCTTACGTCCTCATGGGTCACACTTCGTAATTCATCTTTAGGGTCCTGCTGTGGCTTGAATCTAGTTGTAGGTCTAAAAACAAAGAGAGGTAATAGGGGTAGTTTCTGAGAAGTATCAGCATTATCTTACATGGCAGCTACCTCAGGAGAGGTTATTACCATTTCCTCAGGCAATTCGGGGTGAATCCTCAGAGAATGGTGGAAAGAATGGTGGCAACTGGGGAGAGGGAGACCACTTTTGCTGGGAGTGAGAAGACGAATCTGCTGGAGGTAGGAAGACCTCTTCCACTGGCAAAGAAGACTCACAGAATTAGGAGCTCAATGTCCCCAGGTTTATCAGTGTCTTCCCACACATCCCCATCCAATTTATAGGATCCCATTCTTTCTCAATCTATACTTTCATTTTAATAGTAGAAAACTCTTTGAGGCTGGGAGTTCAATTTGTGCTGTAATTCAGCTCATCACCACTGAGGTCTGAATTTGATTTTCAGCAAGATTTTCAGCAATTTCAGCCTTGCAGCTATAGGTTATTAGGGTCTTCTTCAGGGCATACACAGAACTCTTAGGTCATTTAGGCTTGAGCTGGGAATTTGCATCACTGAGCTCATCCTTTTCTTTCACCATTTGTCCAGTGACATTAAGAGCAACTAACCAACAACATCATAGTCCTTACTTTTTAAGTTACCTAGCTTCTTGCTTCTTTTAATAGCTGATTAGGAGTGTCCAGTACAGATATTTTGTGTATCTCTATACCAGTTCTTGCCATGGACTATTAGTATCTCTTTATTACTGAAAATAGTCAGTAGAGTCTTTAATCAGATTAGAGAGCTAATTCCAGAAATCCTAGAACCATTTCAGAAAACTCATCCTTAAAGTTCTTTTGCTTTAGAACCATTTTTAGTATAAAAATCTGTATTAGTCAGGGTTCTCCAGAGAAACAGAACCAATAGGGTAGATAGATAGGTAGATAGATAGATAATTTATTATGAGAGATTAGCTCGTGCAATTAAGGGGGCTGAGAAGTCCCATGATCTGTAAGTTGGAGGACCAGGTGAAGCCAGTCATGCAGTGCCTGTCTGAAGCCAAAGACCTGAGAACAATGAGAGCCAATCGTCTAAATCACAGTCTGAGTTTGAAGGTCCGAGAACCAAGAGAGTCAATGGTTGAGGGCATAGAAGATGGAAGTCTCAGCTCAAGCAAAGAGAGCAAATTCACCCTTCTCCCTCTTTGCTCTTTCAGGCCCTCCATGGATTGGAGAACCCACCTGCATTGGTGAGGATGATCTATAATACTTTACTCAGTACTGATTCAAATGCTAATCCCTTCCAGAAACATAATCACAGACAATCTTAGAAATAATGTTTTACTTGCTAGTTGGCCATCTCTTAGCCCTGTTGATACGTAAAATTAACCTGGTTTGATAGGTTTGTTGAGTGTGTGGGAGGGAGCTGTGGTAGACAAGTCTACTGTGGGAAGGTGTAGGTATATTCCTGATGTTTTGAAATCCTCAGGCTGGATATTCCTGATGTTTTGAATTCCTCAAGCTGGCAAAGAAAGGCTATTGAGACCAGTTGAGGGACTATTGAAGTAGTTTTGGTGAGAAACGACAGGGAGTTGAATTGAGGTTATTGAAGTGGGATTAGAGAGGGATGGTTGAGAGGGAGATTGCAGCTATAGAATTAATACAACTCCAGACTGAAAAGTTGCCTACAAAATGCCCATTTCCATTATCTTCCTTATAACAGACTTCAATTTTCTTTTTTTGGAGGGGAGGATCAGTGTTCCTATTTAAAAACTGACATTTTCTAGCCTCACTTGCAGATAGTGGTGTTGAGGAAAAGTTGGTTTTCCAGGAAGGCTTTTTCAAAAAGAGGTTAATTCAGGGGACATTCATCACAGCCACTTACTATTCCTGCACCTGTTTCCTGCCCAGAACATGGATAATCTGCCTTGGGGGTGGAATAGCCATTTTGGACTATTGCATGAGGACAAAAGCCATATGCAAGAATGATTTCTCAGAAAGACTGCAGAGCACCCCTGGTGGTCTAGTAGTAGGATTCAGTGCTCTCAGAAAGACTGTGGGATCCTGATTCCCTGATGCAATACCAGGCCAGTGCCATTCACTTTCAGGTATTTACTTATGTAAACATTAAAAAAAATTACGTACTTTTTTTTTTTTTTAATGAGGCAGTGTGAGTTTAATAATCTTCAAACCAAATCCAAGTATTTTCTCTCCCTGTTTCAAAGTTGCCTGACCTAGGACAGTTTTTTCAAAGCGTCTACCCAAATGAAGTGGTGGGTCCCATTGACATAATTTACTTTTTTTTGGTTGCCAGAGGCTGCCTGTCCACGACACATTCTTAGCTCATGTTCTGAGGTAGTCTTGTAGCAATCAAGTGAAAACCAGCTCTCTCGCTCTCTCTTCTTCCTTCAGATCACCCAATTAAATATTGAGAATAATCCCTTTGCCAAAGGATTCCGGGGCAGCGATGACATGGAACTGGGGTTTCCTCTGCCAGGCAACCTAGAGAGTGGGCCTTCCGTGGGGAGAATGTGCGAAAGCATTTGGTGGCCTACCTCTGCCTAAATTTTAAAAGATTAAAATCACTTTTTTTTTTGGTGGAGGGAGGAGTTGTTTTTTGGTTATTTCTTATTCTTACAATTGAATGCAATCCTAAGTGATAAAATAAAACTATATTTCACACATGGATGACTAGAAAATTAATGGTGCCGTTAAGAGAGAAAGAAAAATTAATGATTTTAACAAAAAGTTATTAGTTTATTCAACTATTAATTAAATATTAAGTTTGCTACTACTACGTGCCCGGCACAATTCTACGGATTTAGAATTGAGTGGCAAGTAAATCTAAGAAGACTCATCCCCCCAAAAAAAGTTTACATAAAATAAAAAAGAATTGAGTGACAAGTACATGGACAATGTCCTTGCTCTCATGTTGGTAGAGATAGACAACAACAACAAGAACAATAACAGAATCAGAAGGAAATATTTGATTGCAATAAGCACTAACCAAAAATTTAACACAGAGTGATATTAAATAGAGTTACTGGGTGGCTTGAAGAGCAGGCTGCTGTGAGAAACACTGAGTGGATGGGTTTCTGGGCCATATCAGTGAAAGCTTTTAGAAATGTGCATTTAAAGATTTGGAGAGGAGAAACAAAGTATGGGTAAACAAGAGTGAATACAAAAACTTTAGGATATATGAGAATAAAAATGGAAAAGTTTCACCCAAGGTTATCAGAGGAATCTGGGAAGTGCTCTGTTCTGTCTGAGCACATGTATGAAATGTTTTAGAAAAGGGGTTTATAATGCTGCAGAGACATCAAAGTAGGGGAGTTTCAAGGAAAAACACAACACTGAATTTGGCAAATTTGCAGTCATCAATAATTAGTGATATTTGAAGAGCTGTTTTAAAAATAAAGGTGGTAAAAAATGAAAAAAACATATGTGGACCACTCTAAACCCATCCTTCTCCTCTCCCAACACAAAGAGTGGCTGATGAATAGGTAGGTATGGTTCTTTTTTAAAAGCTAGCTAGCACTGTTCATAACACGATTCTTCATTTGACAATGTTCAACTATTTCATTTGAACACTGGCATTTTACACTGGTCCATAACATCCCCTGAATTCATTTGATTCCCGTAGCTCATATGATAATTGCTGAGAGAAATAGCCCTTTGAATCACTCACTTGTGAAAGAGCAGTATGTTTCATAACTTCTTCATCTCGTAAAGCAAAGCCAATTTTTTCCTTACAATTGGAAAAAGCTTTAGACTGGAGTAAAGGTTTAGACTGACCTAAGGCTCCAAGTTTACAGGTCCAATTTATACCCTCTGTAAATTCATGGGACAAGTCTATGTGAATTCTCCCACAGGTGTGAAATGTTACACAGGTGTGAAATCTTAGTCAGGTGTTCATGTCTGTTTATGTAATTAAGCAATTATTTTCAAGTGGATTAAAGTTTTAGAAGGCTTTGAAAATGCTAGTAAAAAAAAGAGAACTCTGCACTATTTACAATGAGTCTTAATCTTAGTTTTTCAAAGAATGTTTATCAGTTGAAGATATGGCAAATATTACCATGTCTACTTTGTAGGCAGAGAAATGGTGTGAAGCACTTGATGCGATACTGAAAGTCAAAAATTCTGGAGATTCTCACCAGAGCTTTTATTAATTCTTTCTCTATTCTCCATTAACATATTTGTCTCTTTTTTATCTCTTCCATACCAATATCGTGTTTTCCTGAAAATAGGACCTCGCTGGACCAGCAGCTATAATGCAAAAATTTTTGGAGCAAAAATTAATATAAGACCCATTCTTATTTTAATATAAGACCTGGTCTTATATAATATAATATAATATATATAATAAATATAATGCAATATAATATAATACCAGGTTTTATATTACTTTTTGCTCCAAAAGATGCATTAGAGCTGATGGTCTGGCTAGGTCTTATTTTTGGGGAAACACAGTAAATACAAGGTGTGATCAAACAATACGGTGAATGTTTAAATAATAAAAAAAATTACAGTAAAAGACACACTGCCATTAATCTTCTTCAAAATACTCCCCCTCAGTTTGAACACACTTATCCCATTGTTCTTGCCACTTTCTGAAGCAGTTCTGGAAGTCCTCTTTCGTGAGTGTCTTTAGTTGCGCTGTCATGGCTGCCTCGATGTCCTGAGTCCAATTAAAACATTCAACTTTCATCGTCATTTTGATTTTGAGAAAGAGCCAGAAGTCACACGGTGACAGACCCGGTGAATAAGGTGGATAAGGACACACTGTAATGTTTTTATTTGACAGAAATTGTTATGCCAGAAGCAATATGTGACAAGAGCCTTTCTGTTGTGATCCCAAAATATGGTGAATGATACTGCCCAGGGCCATCCAACGGAAAGGCAGGGATTTTTAACACGGGAAGCGGCATGTCGAACATTAGTAACAATGTATGACAAGTTTCAACTTGTTCGGTCCAGTCAGTTGGGTGTGAGCTAGGGTTAACAGAAGGTGTGTTTTAAAGTGTGCCATAAATCATCCCTCATGACAACGCTCTGTGTCACACATCGCTCTATCTTGGTATACTTGCTATATCTTTTAGCCATATTTTACTAGGCTTCTTAAAACTCTACCAACTAAAACACATAATGTAAGTAAAAACGTATTATTGAGACAGAGATATAACTTAGAGTTAAATCCCCATTCTCCTTTTTCAAGGAGCCTCACATGTGTCTGTCTGTCTATCTATCTATCTATCTATCTATCTATCTATCTATCTATCTATCTATCTATTTATCTATCTATCTCTCTGTCTGTCTATTATTCTATTGAAATTCTGTAGTCTTCACAAAGGAGGTAGATTGTTTATGTAATGGTCAATTTATCAGGTGAAATATAAATGAGAGCCCTTCTCTTCTAGGTGTCTACTCTGATTTGCTCAGTGCCAGGTTTACAGAATGAACGTTTCCCAGACCTTACGCAGTGTGAAATTTTCTTAATGTAGAGATCATGTACCTCTCCCTGGTTGGCTCATCATTTTTAAATAAACACAAAGTACTATTTGGTTGTGTGAAATGATGCTACTGCCCTGTTATCAGTAAATAACACGGTAAACACATTTGACAAGTATTTAACTGGAATTAAAAAGTCTATGGACATGAATCAGAATGACTTTTCCCATCTGAGGTACAATCTCATGATCTTGGGCTCATTTGAAGAAACTTGAATCTCATAAGCTAACATTCACACCTTAGACTGGTAAAGGAAGAGAGAAGATTTTTAGCGAGATAAGCAGAATTGCTTCAAAAATAGCTAGAATGTAGATGAAAGTGGGACAGAATAGACTTCGGTATCATTTCCTCCAATTCCAGTTACACACACTTAAAGATGACAAATAACATATAAAAGGAGAAAACTAAAATAGTTAAGATAGGATACACATTTCCGTGTACCAGAAACAGACAACATTGCAAAGTATTGAGAAGTGCTAAAGCTATGAGGCTGCCAGGACTTTTGTGTCTTTTGGTTACAGCAAGCATGAAACTGTATTGATGAAGAGTACCAGAGCTGGGAGCCTGATGGTTCTGTCTTATGAAGGAGGCTAGAAAGAGTTACTAAGGACAGTTGTCTAGAACTTTGCTAAACTGGATGTCTAGAACTTTGCTAAACTGGATGCCTAGAGAGCAGGAGCATCCAGATTAGCTTTCAGGAAGAATCTGAGCAAAGTTGTGCGTTTATTATTGTTACAGGCCAGGAGCTCTAAGCCTATAATAAAAGTTTCTGAGCTGGTTTCTCCAGAAAATTGTGCAGATGGACCCATGAAAAAATGTGAGATTGGAAGGAGAAAATGAATTGAAGAGAGGAAGAATATGTGCCTTTAAAAAGAGTATGCAAATCCAAATTACAACATACATCAAGACTCTAAGCAAACAGAACTTAGAGAAGTAATAACTTGGAATATTGTACTGATGAATTTACCCAGAATGCAATAAAGAAACAAAGACTTTAAAATATGAAAGTATAGTTAAAAACAAAGGAGACCAAACTGATAAGCTCTAACTTATGTCTAACAGTTATTTAGAAGAATTGGAAAAGATTTGAAAAAGAAATCGTTGAGAATTTTCTAGAATGGTAGAAAACTACCTGGGCTTGAACTATTCTAACAGTGAAACTGAGGATTATGAATTTAACTAGACAGGAAATAGCTGAGTTCTTAAATTAAAAGTCTACTTGGGAAATGAGTAGAATTAATAAAAATATATTTGTACCTAGAAATAGTATAGTAAAAGGGAAAATAACAATTTATAAATAGAAAATGTTAAAATCTAAATGAAGAGAAAATACAGATTACTTCCAAAGGGATGATTATTAAACTGATATTAAATTACAGTAATCCATGCCAGAAAACAAAGGAGAGTAAAGTAATATTTTTAAAGTTCTGAGGCTAAATCATCATTCAAAATAGAAGGCAAAATAAGTCACTTTTTAGAAAAAGACTATGCTGATTGTCACCCATAGATTTTTCTGAAAGAATTACGAAAGAATAGACATAAACCTAGAATGATGTGGAGAGAGAAAAACACAATGTGAACTGGTTGTTCTGGTCGTAAAAAAACTATTGGTAAGAAAAACAAAACAAAATAAAACAAAACAAAACAAAACAGAATTACGAGCATAATTTGGGGTTGGTTATTATTCGGCTGCATTCAATTTTAAATTAGGTATCAAAGAAAGCTCCCATTACCTGCTAATTCAGAATGATTTTCAGAGAACTCCCAGAGCCTCCAGTAATTCCTCTTTCAACTCCATTAACTTTCTAGTCCTGCAGTTAATTGGAAAGATCTATTTAAAAGCAGCTTGTTAATCAATTCTTGCTGATATTATCTGCTAACATTGTATATAGTAGATGTTAAAAGATTAGCTTTGATGTAATTAAAAAAATAGGCACAATTCAATCATGTTAACCAGCAATTTATAGCTCTGAAAATTAAAAATAAGTAAAATTGGTGTGAAAGCAGAAACACACACAAACACACCCCGCACACACAGAGGATAGAACAATGAAGCTGAAGGCTATGACAGAAATGAGATGATGGGTATTTCAAGTCAGAAATCTGCCAAGCTAGAGAGGAAGACAAGCAATTGATCCAGAGTCTAGTTAGGTCTAGTTACAGATCACTAAACTAGTTTTGGAGAATGGAAAAAAAGTCATTGGCTCTAGGCAATGTGGTGTCCAGAGATCAAAGAGTCTTCAGACAATTTGTTTATTTTAGGATTGAACAAACATTTCTTGAGCACTTTTTATGGTCTGCCACCTGTGTTAGGTACTGAGGAGGAATACAGAGACATGGAAGATAAAACCCATAGTCTCTAGAGATAATCAGTTTAGTGCAGAGACAGATACACATACGTAATTTTACAAGGCATGCTAAAACTGGTTGAGAAAGGTGCTAAGAAAATAGGAAAGAGGAGAATTAAATTCCAATTAGGGGTAATTAGCAAAGTGTAGTAGAGGAAATTGGTTTAAATTTGATCTTGAAAAATGGGTAAGAATTTTATATCAGGCAATGGGGATAAGCTCTCTAAGCAAAGATACATAGATAAGAAGCATGAGAAGAATAAAGCTTAAGATCCAGCTAAAAGTATTCCCAGCGAGGCCCATCTACTTACCTCTTTCCAGGATAAGGACTCATCTTTGTTAGATTTCCTTAAATCCCCAGAAAAGAGCAAACAGACACATCTGAACAGAGGGGAAAGTGAAGTGACAAGGAGGACAACAACTCTTGAAAGAATAGAGGCAAGAAGAGAAATATATATATGTATGTACAATATTCCTTTGTGTGTTTGAAAACGTGTGTAAGTGGTATCACACTGTTCATAACATTCTGTAACTTTTTCCCCCTCAATATTCTTTTTGTGACCTCTGTGCCTCTACATAGCTTCAGTTCATTCATTTTATCTTTCTGCTTACCCGTGTTTCTACTGATGGTTCTATTCAATTTTTCATTATTACAAACAATGCTACTTTCATTGCAGAAATATCCTTCTACGTACCTGTCTTCTTCTACAGCCATGCAAGTTTTTCTAGAGAATACTCATATATCTAGAAAGAGAATGACTGAGATATGATGTGTGTGTGTATATCTATCTATCTATCTATCTATCTATCTATCTATCTATCTATCTATCTATCTATCTATCTATATCCAGCTTCCTAGATATGGTCTTGTATTCATCTTTATCTCTTTAAGCTTCCCCCCACATTTGCCTCTCCCTTCTCTTCTCCTGCCACTCACATGTTAGGTGGTTAATAGATATATTTTCAAGGTGGAGGGAAGAGTGAAATTTGCTGGGAGCAGAGGCTAATTAATGAGCCTAAAAGAAAACAAAAAAAAGAAAGGAAGAAGCAAGACTGGCTTTAGTTAACTGACAGCCACTCAGCACCTGGGAGCACTGGCCCTCCATCTGCCAGAGAGTGAGTAGAGGATGTACGGAATTGAGATGTGGTCTGGGAGGCAGCAGAACTCGTCCTGAGAGCTTGTGAGCTTATTTAGATTGGAGCCCTGTTTAGTGGAGCATGTGTGTGCGTGCCTGAAGGCCTGAGTCAAACCTGGCCTCTCTTCAAACTCAATCTTTGGCTTCAATACGAGGTAGTAATAAAGGTAATAATAATAATTATCTCTGGGTATTGTGAAGCTCTAACAAGAAAAAAAATATGTGAAAGTACCCCATATGTGAACTTTATTTGTAACTATTTAAGCACATTCTTATCTCTATCCTATGCCTTTCCTTTTCTAGCTTTTCAGTTTTAGTCCCACAAACTGTTTCTCAGATGCCATTCTATTAGTCTTCACATAATGTTTGTACTCCTCTGAGTATATTTTTAAGTGTGGAACACAGAATTGATCAATATACTCCAGGATTTGATCAACCATGTGGAGTGGGCCAAAATATCACTAGCCTGGCTTTGGGTACTATGTACAAGTCTGACAATTATGTTTGTGAACTTGTTGCAACGATGTTGCTAACCTTTTTGGATATCTGAGGGATTATTCATTATGAATTTGTACCAACTGGACAAACAGTTAATGAAGTTTGGAAGTGCTGAAAAGGCTGCATGAAAAAGTTAGACTATCTGAACTTTTCGCCAATAATTCATGGCTTTTGCATCACGACAATACACCAGCTCACATGGCTCTGTCTGTGAGGGAGTTTTTACCCAGTAAACAAATAACTATATTGGAACACCCTCCCTACTCACCTGATCTGACCCCCAATGACTTCTTTTCTTTCCCGAAGATAAAGGAAATATTGAAAAGAAGACACGTTGATGACATTCAGGACATCAATATAACGAGAGCCCTGATGGCCAGAAAAAGAGTTCCAAAAGTTGCTTTGAACAGTGGACGAGGCGCTGGCATCAGTGCATAGCTTCCCAAGCAGAGTACTTCAAAGGTGACCATAGTGATATTCAGCAATGAGGTATGTAGCACTTTTTCTAGGATGAGTTCACAAATTTAATTATCCGACCACATATTAGCAATGCATTTCAATATCAGACCTATTTTGGAAGACACTCCCAGAGTTGACTTAAATTGGGTTAAAAAATCAATTAAAATCCCCAAGTGTCTCTGACATATCCTGCTCTTAAACTATGTCTTTTCTATAAGATAGGTACTTCTTTTTCAAAACTCAATTGCAATACTTTACATTTATCGCCATTAAAATTCATTTGATTCAGTTTGGCCTGTTTTAAATTGCGATTCTGACTCTCTATCTATCTGTCTGTCTGTCTGTCTGTCTGTCTGTCTGTCTACCTACCTACCTACCTACCTACCTACCTACCTACCCAGCTACCTATCATTCCTCTTTTTCTAAAACAAACTCCTCTGGCTCATTTTATGTTTTGTTCACTTAGGAACAAACATGGAAAGAGATGATTTATCTTTTCTTGTTTCTTTCCATCTCAGAGCCTTTCCTCCAGCTCTTCTCTCTACCTGGAATGTTCCTCCTTCAGATGTTTCCGTAGCCAACTCCCTTACTTCCTTCAAGCCTTCCTTGAGCCTTGGCTCCAATTTCACCTTCTCAATGAGGCCTTCCCTGAGCCCCGCTAGATAATACCTCAACCCCTATCCTCTGCCAATATCCCCCACCCTCTCATTTTATTTCATATTACTTAAAGACATCTAAAACAAAATATATATTTATTTTATTTATTAATGATGTTTACTATCTGTCTATCTCTTATATTCAATGAGGACAGGGATCTGTTTTGTGCACTGATAGAGCCCATGTTTTCAGAACAGTGATGAACATATTGTAGGCAATGAATAAATATATTGTAGGCAATGAAAATGAATATATTTCAGGCTACTGTTGATCGTAATAAATTAATATAGATGCTTCTTAAATCATACTGGTAATGTAAATGCCTCTTGGATTCCCACAATGCATAGATCATCATTTTCAGGTCTTGATATTTTGATAATTTGTTTGTTTTTCACATATATTTTAGTGAGAAGCTGAAAAAGGCTGAATCAGGGAATATTAGATGCCATTTTATACCAGGCATGCAGATAGTCTTCATATGTGTAAATCTTCAACCAAGTCATTGATAAAACTTGATTAGAAGAGGCCTAATACAGAGCCTTGAAATACAACTCCTATAATCTCCCACTAGTCATTTTTCTCCATTCTTTTTTATAGTCACTTATTCAGTTAATATTCACCTGATAGAACCATCATTCATTTGCATTTTTCTCTGTGAGCCACAAAAATATGATGATTAATGCTGGCAAATATGACATTCCAGACCAATAACAATAAGTGAAAACACTTATTCAGCACTTACTCTATGCTGGGTACTGTGCTAAGTTTATTACACACCATATTTTATTTAATGGATTTATACCACTTGTTTTCCTTTTTATAATGAGTGAGAGATTATAGAGCTAGTAAGTGATGGAATGAATCTTTGACCCCAGACAGTCTGACTCCAGAGTCTAATCACTGACTCTATTAGACCGGCTTCCTGAGAGATGTGTTCTGTTTGTGGATGTCCCTGGCTCAACACTCTAATTGTTCTGACATTAAATATTTTTTTGGAAAGCCTATAATGTGCTAAGACTTGTGCTAGGAAGGAGGGAAACAAATATGAACATGATCTTAATCTTCTCTCTAAGGGCTAAACAAGGAAATTTAGAATTTAAAAGTATGGAATACACAGCATGAATCTTATACCTATCTTCAGCAGTTATTTATTTTTTTCTTTTTTTTCAATCCAGTGATATCCCTCACTTTATGCCAATGATACTTGGTTCTAAAAACCTGTTGGTAGTCAATAAGCACAAAAATCCAGGATAAATACACCTCTCCTCAGAGGTTTAAAAAAACCATAAACTGGGGACACTTTCTTGATGGAGCCAGCTTATTTATAGCTCCACATAAAGTGCCAATTGTTTGAACCATGAGAGTGGCTGTGCTTAAACAGATACCCCTGACCTGCTGCCAATGTGCCGTCTTTGATCTTGTGAGTCTTTTACTAAGTTCTCATGCGATCTCATCTCACTGCCCCTTAACTGAAAGCAATTTTCATGTTTTATATTAAATCCATTTGAGGCACTGAGCCAGGTGGTGAATTAATTACTTTTGTAGGTTGAGAAAATATCCCAACTTCATTTTTAAATTCAGCTAAAGTTAGAAACTTTTTTTTAAAGGCTGTATTGATATGATTTAAGATTATACTTTATTAAAATATGTTTAAAAGATAGAGTAGTATGGTTTAATGGCTGATTCCGAATGTTTTGGGATAAGGATTGTTTTAATCATAGGTAAGACTATGAAAGGCTATTTTTATTTGTAGTCTCTATTGGAGGCAAGGACAAATTTCCTTGGAGGTGGTATGGCTTCATAATAATGGAGGTAGAGGGGGAAATCTAGTTTGAATTTTATAGAATTTACATGAGGGGTTACTCAACACACTGAAAAATCTGGAGAGCATACTGTTATGATAATATTTCTCTGAAAGGGAGAGGTAGAAGAATTAAGAAAACTCCAAACTTGAAGTCGAACACACAGTTCTAAATCTTGTTTCAGCACTAATTTGAAATGTCACATTGGCCAACCCCCATAACACTGCTGAATCTCTGTCTCTTTGCATGTTTAATGGGAATAACTACTTCCTCATTATTATTTTGGGACCCACTGAAATACATTAAACAAATTGTCTGTAATGGGGTAGGTACTTAAAAATGCTACAGGTATTTGAGTCTGTGACACTTAAAATACATTACAAATTATTGTGGTTTTTGATGCACTGGACATTATTGTTGCAGTTGGACAGGAGATGAGCATTACTACACTTCTTCACAAATGGAGAAATAGTATTTTAAATTTTAAATGTGCATATCCAAAAATCCACCAAGTGGCTAAAGGACGTCCTGTTACAGAAGCATCGTGTACCATTTCAACTTTACAATGGTGGAGTTGGTAGGTTTGCCAAACAGTGGGGCTGGAGACAGGGTCAGTGGCCCAAAACGAGCGCAAAATTTTTTGCTGCATTTGCTTAAAAATGCAGAGACGAATGCTGAGCGTAAGGGTTTAATGTAGATTTTCTGGTCATTGAGTACAGCCAGATGAACAAAGCTCCCAAGATGCACTGCAGAAGTCACGGAGCTCAAGGGCAGGTGAACCCATACATGAGCCCCTCCTGCCACACTGACATGATCCTAAGTGAAAAAGAGCAGATTTTCCTGAACCAGAAGAGGAGATTGCACAGAAGAAAAAGATCCCAGAAGAAACTGAAGAAACAAAACCTGATTGCCCAGGAATAAAATTAGCATCAAAGAAATGCTAATAAAAGTAAAAGAAAAAAAAAAGTATTCTTGGAAATAGTCCCCAAAATTATTAAAACACATAAAGTGCTCATATAGATGGCACATAAAGTATATTTTTTAAAGCCTGCAATGTTTTGACAAATGTTTATCCTTCTTTGTGCAATCTAGAAAAGTTATTAAGTAGATTTGCACACAATACAAATAACTATGCTGTTCCTGGGAGATAAAAAATTTTGTGAGTGTCACATATAGAGTAGACCCTCAAACATCTGCTGATTGGGTGAGCTGTTATTTTTCTATGTTACCTTCTTCCATTTGCTAAGCGCTGTCACATTTTTAATCTTATACATTTAAAAAATAAGGAAATGTTACTAAAACATTTTTGAGGCAAATAAACACAACTACAAAACCACCATATATTTAAAGCTTTTACCGAGGGAAACGGACTCTTCTGAATTAACAGTTGGATAATACAGGTATTCCAGCATTTTTAGAAATTCATGTAACACCAAATTATACTTTCCACCTATTAGACGATTAGAATATAGCATATAGTGGAGGAAGGGGACAAAATTATCTATCAAGTATATCTCAAGGCAGTTGACAAATGTCCAGATTTTGGAGGAACCTAGTTAGAGCCCTGTTCTAACTATTGCAAAAGTAATTTTCTTTCTAAAATGGAAAATTAATGTAATGTTACTGAAGGGAAATATTTAATAATAATCAAGTCAAGACATAAAGCACTTGATTCCCTTCTGTAACGTTAGTCCTAATATATCAGTAACCCTGAGGCTCTAATCTTAACTAGATTGTGGTTCAGAGACTACATCATTTAACCATGAAGTTCTGATACTCTCCTTGTGCTTGTTTTGTATGATAATCAGTGCTGCAGTGATGGATATTGCTGAAAAAGTATAACAAAATTGTTTTTTCAATTTTTTTTTTTTTTTTTTACTGAAACTACGTAAAAGTCTACTAACTTTGCTCCATACTAAAAGAAAGAAATCACTTTAATGAGTTACATTACGCTCAAATTCTGGCTAATATATTTCAACATAGTTAGGCCATCATCATTAATTAGATATCTAAAACAGAGAAAGAAAGTATACATTTCATAAGAATATTGCTTTGTAATAAAATACTATACCAATAACAAAGGAGACAATTATAGTTATAAATGTATTAGATATTCAGAAAATATTACTCCATTGCTAAAAAAACATTAATAGTAAGTACACTATTAATACTATTAATACTATTAATACTATTAATACTATTAATAGTAATAGAACCTAACAGAATGGCATTTTAAAAAAAATAGATGTGTTTAGACAGATTAAATGAGATTATGATTTTAACAGTTGTAACTTTTTTCCTTAATTTGTTGCATTTTGAGCTCTGGTTCTATGGAACTCCACATGCTTCACACAATTGTGGAACCCTGAAATTATCTATTCCAAATTACTACCTATGAAGGAATCTCTTCCAGCATTCCTGAGGAGTACTCTTTCAGTCTGAAATATTTTCACAGACAGAGAAACCAAACAAGGAATCCACTTCCTTATATTACAGGTTATGTCACTGTTTGACAACTTAAATTTGTGCTGTTATGTATATTGCCAAATTGTCCACTAGTTTACAGGCCCTTCATAGTGTATATGAGTGCTTATTTCTCCTGATATTTACCAATATTTGTAGGACCAGGATTAAGGTCTTATTAGTGAAGGGCTGGATCCTGCCTTTATTTAAAGTTTTGGTATTTTGCTTATCAGAGACTTTTTTCAATTAATTTTCATTAAAATATTATTCATTGTGATCATTAGGGTTTTTTGTACCTGAGGTGAATAACTTGTTTTACCATAGTCCCAGCTCTGAATGTTGGGTTGACATTAAAAGAAAAAAAGTCAATATGAGTGGTATAAAATGATAGTTAATTATTACTTTAGTTTACATTTTTAAAATTTCTAATTGTAAGCAATTTTTTACATTTAGTGATAATTTGTATTTCTTCCTCTAAATTGCTTGTTTGTGTTCTATGTCAACTTTTGTATGAGATCCTGTCTTTGCCTTTTAATTTGTAAAAAATCCTTCCCTGTTTATCATATAAATTGCAGTTATTTCCCCAGTACTTTTTCCCCAAGATTTTTTGCCATGTTTTTTTTTCTACATAGAAGTCTGAAAATTTTTTGTAGTTATGATAAGAATGCAAAGACTGTTTAACATGGAAAACTAATCTTTCAGTTTTTCTTCTTCACTTCAAACATTTTTTTCCTAATAGAATTTGAACACTGAGGCTTCTTTGCCCTTGAGGAAATGTTAACTGTATTTTGCAGTTATTAATAATTTGAGTAATTTGAAATGCAACATAAAAGTTTATTATAACAGAAAAAGAGGAAGGACAGGTGGGTGAGGAGAAGCACAGTGGAGAAATAGGAGTTAGAGTGGGATTTTCTCCACTACTATAAAGAGCTTTGTGGAAGTTGCAGAGCTGCCTCTGGCAGTGCTCTGGGGAGCTTACAGAATCCCAGAGAAGAAGGTAGTGCTGCACATCCATGCAGAGGAGGCTGGTTTCCTAAATCCCCATGTGACACATAAGCCATAGTTACCTGACTTTGACCAACCAGAGACTTGGATATTGAGAGCAGCAGCATGAGAAATTCCTTGGAGATTAAAAGCACTGACGTTTGTATCATATCATCCCTTCTACTCTACCCTGCAACATGCATAATTTTATCGGTACTACATAAACCTCTCTGCTTTCAGTGTAACCTTGAGGAGGAGAGGGGGGCATCAAGTATTAAAACGTTGGAATTTCCTGACAATCTGTTAGGAGGTTGAAATTAGATCAATCTAAAGGAAAAAAATGTTATTGACTACATACTCAAGTTTGGAGAGTCATACTTGCAAAATGATTAGATTTAACAATCTTTTCTTATATGTATTTTTGGTTTTGATATAATGCTAAGAATAGGATTTCCCATGTCAAGATTTTTAAAAATTATGCTATAATTTTTCTAGTATATTAATGGTTTCATTTAATTTTTTAATCTTCACTTCATCTCCAGTTTATTTCGTTGTGTTTTGTGTATAGCAGGGATGTAATTTTAAAATTGTTTCCAAAATGGTTAGACAGTTTAATTATCATCTCAACCCTATACAATTCACAATGGCATGAGCTAGACATCCTGGGAATATGAAAGCAGTTGTTCCTTTTTTCCCTTTCTTATGATCTGTCAGTTTAGTCTCTTCCTGGATTTCCTTCAGTTTTATAGCCTTTCTGTTTATTCTACTCTGAAGCCAAAATTATCTTTCTAAAAGACAAATCTGCTTATGCCATAATCATTGCTGAGAAATATTTGGAGAGCTATGTTGCATAAGAGAAATCTGCTCAGTCAGGCAGAACCAGGACCCCTGATAGGAAAATTTAGTACAAATTTAAGTTGTCAAACAGTGACATAACCTGTAACATAAGGAAGTGGATTCCTTGTTTGGTTTCTCTGTCTGTGAAAATATTTCGGCCCATGACATAAAAATACCACTTCTAGGAATTTATCATGATAAAATTATATGTAAATGAGTAAAAGTACCTACACAATGCTCATTTAAACATTGTTTAAAGAAACAAAATATTGAAAAAAATGATATAATTATTGAAATAAATTATGCCATAGCCATTCAACAGAATATTTAGTGATTAAAAATTATACACATACATATATATATACACATATATATATGTGTGTATATATATATATGTGTATATATATATATATATATATATATGCTTTTACACAGAAACTTGAGTCATGCTATATAAGCAACTGAAAAAACCAGGTTTCACTCTTTGTAGACAAAATAATCATAAGAAGTTTCTATCTATCTATCCATCATTTATCATCTATCATCTATCTATCTAGCTCTATATATGAATAAAAATATAGAAAGATGAACTCGAAAGTGTTAACTGTAGTTATCTCTGAAAGGGTAGAATGCTGGATCCTTTTTGGTTTCTAACTTCCTGTATTGATGAAATTTTTCTGATTCCTAGTTATTTCCACCAAGTTGAGGGAGAGAGAACTCAGCCAAAAGTCTTCCCATCAAAGGAATAATTATCATACGAAAATCCCCACATCATGATTAGTCTAAAAGCTATTCAGCTCATTTATTGCTGCCCTTAGCCAATGGCACCAGTACCCCCTCGGAAAAAAAATCTAATGGGGGACTACAGCAATTATAGTCCCCAGAATTTTTCCATAAGATTCCTTCTTTTTCCTTTTGAACAAATATGTATTAAAGTCTGGATTTCACTTTGATTTACCCTTCAATATTGCAATAATGTCCCCCCACCCCCATTTCTAAAGTAATGGGAGGGTTCTTGTGATTAAGGTATCTCACATTTATAGCTAAGCATTTTCTATGCCAGTCCTTCAGCCACAGTTGAGAAAAGGAAAAAAAAAAAAGTATCATGCACTAGCATCTTGGTCAAAGCCTAGTGTTATGGGAGCCAGAAGAGAAAGTTTCAAGAAAATGATGAGCACTGCCCAATCTTCTAAAAATGTAAAGGCATAAGTCTCGATCGTTCAATTAGGGAAATGGAGATCATTGGGCACTTTCAAAGGTAATATAGAAGTAAAACGTCAGGAGTCAGGAAAGAATGCTGGGACCATAGGGTAAGACTTGGGTTAAGAACCAAGCAATGGGGTAAGCACATGGTAAGAATCTTAGAGAGTGTAATTTAAGTGAGAAGTAGTGGGAAGAGAAGGACTTAAGATTAAAAACAAAACAAAACAGAAGCTATGAGCATATAAAAAGCTGAGAGGCAGATACAGCATAATGATGTATTACAATGAAAGTAAATAATTAAAGGAAAACAGTGCCGGGGGGATGTAGGGCTGACTGGATCTAAAACAAAATGTGAATGTGTGTGCAAACCACTGGCGCATCTTTCTAATGTCCAGATTTTGATTCTCAGGCCAGCATGGTTCCTGCGATTCTGCATTTTGAACAAGCTCCCAGGTGAAGCTGATGCTTCTGCTCTGCAGGCCATGCTTAGAGAAGCAAGGAGCCCAGCCACAGTAGGCTAAGCATGGCCTTGGACAGGCAGGGAAATACCTCTTTCTCTGAGACTAAATTATAGTTGTAGAAATCAAACCTTAGAAGAGAACAGATGAGGCAGTTTATACTAACTGACTTTTAGCTCCTTCATAAATTAGCGGTGAGGTCATTTCTCGAGAATGAGGGAATGTGAAGAAATGAGGGCTTGAAAACAGTGGGGAAGTTTTGGATGAACTGTTGTAAGATGCTTATTAGATCAAGAAGAGATGAGCTGCTTTTTGGGTGAGGTGTATTAATAACATAATTAAACCATGGAATGAAGTGTGGGCTTTAGGAAAAAAAGTAAAGATGACTTTCCCCAATTAAAATTAATGAGAAAAATTTCACCTATGGTGGCCACGATATGCTTGCTAATGATTGCCTTAAAAGGCTGAGGAATGCAGTTCAACCCATCACCTACACATTTGAAGCAGCCTACCCCAAATGGAATTCAATTGTCTAAACCTTTTCTACTTACCCAATGTTCAGCAAGTGAATAATAGAAAAAAATACAGCTGCTAGTTATAACCACACTGCCTAGAAACAAACAAAAATAGGGAAAAATGAGAGCTTCCAGATTGTTTAATATATGGGCAAAGAGCAGTTTTCAATTTTTCCAAGTTAATTTTTCCTCAAGCAGTTATCCTTGTTGGCACCTACCCAGGACCTGAGGTTGACATTAATCCCTTGGCAGCAAATGGCTTGGGAATCCCTAATGACTTGAAGTTCTCCTGATGTCTACGTAGCTGTGCCTCATTTGAAAAACCACATCCTCTCTCATCATTCACACAGCCCTCCCATGCTCTAAATTGAGGACGTGTTCTCATATGTTGCCTTGGAATTTAGTTCTAAATGTGAAATGAACGTTGTTAGAAAATGAACCTCCCCTATGTGTTATTCTGTTCATTAAAAATGGAATAGCAAAAGGAGAAGATAAATTGCAAGGAGTCCCTTTGCTGCCTTAAACATTCACAACATTCACAGAGTTGGTTATTGAAATTTGAAAGGGTTAATGTGGAAGAGCTGAAAATGAACTGACCTGAGACACAGGCTGGGAGCAGAATCACAGCTTCCAGGTTTCCGCTGTCCTGTTCTAGCAGCAGCTGCACTTCACCCCAATCCTAATAATTGTATGTTATGATCATTCCCCCATTAATTAGTAATTTTATGCACTATAAACTTCTGAGCTTTTCTCATCTTCTGATTATTTCTACCAGACTCATTCCCAAAACTCGTCTGCCACATTCCTTACCAGGCCTCCACTGAACTCATTTTCCTCTTCCTGAAATTATCTCAGGCATTTCTTTCACGTCACCTATCATCTCTCTGTTCTGTGGTTATTTACATATCTTATCTCCCATATTAAAACTATTAGCATCTCAAGGACAGAATTCATAACTTATTTTATTTTATGTCCTCCATAGCATCTAATTTTATTTTTAAAGCTTTTATCTTTATGTTTGTTATTTTTTAAAAAAAACAACCCAGTTAGAGACTGACATGAAGCTAAAATAAATGATAACTACGAAAACATGTTTTCACTTCAATTTTGGAATTCAATAAGCATAGTCAAGGATACCCCCTCAGTTTTCCCTGTGTCTCTTCATCCACTTCTTTGCTTCTAATTGCATGCAGAATATGTGATATGCGTTCCAAAAGACGTTTCCAAGGGAGCTAATCAGACCTACATAATACACTTTTGATGAATTAGATTCTGCACCCATAAACCACAATGAAACACATTAAACTTTATAGCAACAATTCCCCCACTTCCCCCACATTCTCAAATTACAGAGAACAGAGATGAAGACAAAAGTTATAAATTTAAGGACAGTAAGAACATGCAGAAAAAATAATCCAGGTTATTACAATCCTTTCTCAATCTGGCAAAAATATTCAATGCATTTTGGTAGTGGATACCATTTTGAATTTTACTTGTATCATATGGAAAATTACTTTTTTTAATGTTGAGTTGACATGACCATTTGGGGTGAGACAATGTTAATCTCATTTGCTGGGAATTTATAGAATAATTCATATAATCTATTATCAGCAGCTTTCCAGCCTAAGGGACCCAGTAAAATTTTCAAAACAGTCTCAGGCTTTTCTTCGGTTCAGTATCACCTCACTACTCTGATATATACCACTAGTGGTATGTTATTCTTTCATCACAGCTTAAAAGATTGGTGGCTAATCTTAAAAAAATAAAGCCCTACTCTTTATGAATCAGTTCTAATGTCTTGTCAATAACCACAAGAATTTTCTATAATATATTAAAATACTACCACTTTATAATACGATTTAAATTAAACTGAAACACAGTATAACCTCTTTCTTTGAGACAAACATTTAGGAGTATATAATTGGCATGATATTTTCCAAACAGAAGATACTAAGTAAGGTTCATAACATGCAATTTTTAATCTATGACACGTTTCTCCTAAAATGTTGTTAAAATAACTTCTCTGTCAGGGATTAAACAAGCCATTCTGCACCCTCCCCACTCCCGCTGCCAACTATCTGCTAAATGCCCCAAATTAGGAAATTTGTTTTATCAGGGTGGATTTGAGATTGTCAAAACGGGCAGTTGTAATTTAAAAATATATTCTATCTTCAACCAGAAAGACTACAAGAGCATTTGCTGATTTCTGATTCTTACATGGACTTATAATGTAATGCATAAATTTTCTAATCTCAAAGTGTGATGTGTCCATTGAGAAGTATTATAAACACCTGAGAGGAACAAAACCAAACTTTTAAATGCCATAGTCACTACTTTCCTCTATTGTTTTCAATTATTTAGTCTAAATTAACTTGGTATACTTAGGGAAATTAGTTTAAGATTGTGATAACAAAAAAGGATTATTATGAGCCAAATCTAACTAAAATATTTTAATTGTTACTTGAATAAAGTCAACATGTAAGTTGTTAAAAGTAATCTGGAATGGCAATTTAACTGCTTTAGCAGAAAGCATTGGGGGAGTAGAATTCTTCCTTTTCAAATTACTTTCTCATCTGTAATCTTCATGGAGACTTTTTACTGAGCAGACAGTAACATAATCTATCTTCTTGCTCAAAGCATTACATCAACGTACCCCTATCTACATAGGTGAATCTTATGCTTGGGGACATTAAGAAAATTATCAATTAAGATCATTGTCTTGAACCAATGGGCAAATCTGATTATCCTCTGTAGCAACTTCAAATATCAACTTCAAATGACATAGAAAGGTGCTTGTCTTTTATTTCTCATTTTCCACAATATCTGGGAAAGAGATTTTAAAATGGAAATATTTCTATTTTTGTTTGCACAGCTTGCATAGGCATTTGCTCCCACAGATGTTCCACAGTTACACACAAAAAAGAAGAATGTTTAAACCCACCTCCGTTGTATACAGAATGATGATGATACTAAAGAACATTCCTTTCTTCTCCACACAGAGCCTTTATTAAATGGTGCCAGGTATTCATCCTCTGTGACCAATGGGATTATTTGACCAAAATTGTCTGTTGGTGGGCCTCCCCAAAAGTTTGTCCACACTCTAGGACTCTTTTAGGTGTTCTGCTTGATGTCAGAAAAGTGCTAATTTTAGGAAGACATTTCCTGACTAATCATTAAAGGGGGTTTGTTAAGGATGGTCGTAAAGAGGCTTAAGTGCCAATTAACAAGTAAATGAAATGATTTTACTGACAGCTTATGTACCCCAAAATGATTGCTTTTTGTGAAACAGTAATGTTCAGACATGACAAAATGGTATCTAACTGCAGACTTTATTGTTCAGTACTTATTGGAGGAAGAAAGCTAATTGAAATATGAAAAAAATGTTTAGTAAGGAATTGCTATAGTAATTTACCAAGTAATGTAGACTCCAGTCATTTTTACAACTAGAATTTGCTGAAACACCTAGCCATTATTTATACATAGTAAAAAAATTGTTGGGTTGTCTAATCAATAAAACATTCACCACTTCTAGAAGAATTTTTAAGATCCAAGCAAAAAAATAAAGAGGCTGTGAACACAACTGCACTGAATTTTATTTTCAATGAATATCTAAATCCTATCAAGCTTTAAACATTTATCAATTCTAACACTGTCACCAGAATCCACATAAAATCACTATTTTTCTATATGTGAGTCCTTGCAGAGGAGAAGACCCTTTTTACTTGCCTGGAAGTATTTGTGTGTCTTAAATAAATAGGTTAAACTCATCCTTGTTCATTAACACGGTTACCAATTGAGCAGCAAATTTAAACCATACCCTATAAACAGTAATGTGTAAGATAAGAGCACCTAAATAGTAATTTAAATGCATCTCTTTCTGTAAAATAAATTTCAAGTGACTTGGTTTATATTAAACATTGTCTCACCTGATTCAGCATCTCCCCATTATCATGTTTTTATTTATTGTCACTCTCATTATTAGTCTTGCTCTAGTATATCATTTTTTTTGAAAAATAAAAAAGCATAATTTTTATTTTATAATATGATGATCACTATTCGAACTTTATAGACATGAATGACATGTTTCAGTTAACATAGGGGAAAATTCTCTTCGATTTTCTAATAGGACAGCTGTATTATTAACAGAATGAAAAATAGCATATTAAAATAAACCTATGAGAAAGTTGAATAAAGCTTTGAAAAATTCAGGAAAGAAAAGTTATTATTAAAGGATTTTTTATTGGTAACTTTTCAATGATTTTTATTGTTATTTTTGACATTCCCTCAGTAGGGGAGCATCATTAGCCACATTCTACAAAGGAATGAAGGCTGTGGGTGTTTATATGTTTCATCAGGACTGAGTTAGTGAATCATCGCTTTAACCATCAAATCACTCATTAAAATTCTGTTGCTGTCTCTTTTCTTTACTGTTCAATTTCTTATCTATAGTTACAAATTAAAAGAATATCCCAGACTGCTTATTCTATTGTTCCTTTCCTCTATTATGTTTACCCCTTAGAACACTACGTGTGTTCTCAGATATTACTGGCAAATTTTCAAGACATATCTCTCCCCATTTCAGTTCTACCAAGAAAATTTCATCTCTTCCTTTACATTTCTCATGCTCTTTCCAACCACGTGGCTCCAAGTTAAGAATATCTACACCTCACTCCACCAAGAATTATTTATAGTCCCCATGCCAGAGAGTTTAAATACTTGATTTATCATTATTATTTCTTAGGAACACTTTAAATTCTTTATCAGGAAGGACGAATTTGAGAAAAAAGTTGAGACTAATTTTGGGAACCCAGCTTCCAAGGAGAGTATAGGGTTGGGTCTACATGAAGCGCTTACACTGGATCATCGACATGCAAAGCAAGGTAGTAAGCGATTGGGGATAGTGGGAGGGGTCAAGTCGAAGAGGAGGGGAAGGAATAGGAATGAGATAGGTGTGAAAAAACAATAGTGATATAAGAATAAAGACCATATCTGTTTCCAGACAAGATCCTTCCTAAAAGTCATGTGGAGATGAGCAAAGTGAAGCTGTTGCCTAAGCCATGAGGTCAGATTTGGTGATGAAGAACCTTTTATTACCAGAGTTCAACCAGTACATATGGGTAAAAGTACATATACTTTGAAGGAGTCAGTTATTCTTTGTATATTTTAAGTCTATTTTTTACCCTTTTTCTCACTTCAATACCTATTTTAGCATCTAAGTTCTTCAAGGACAAGAAATACATCTGCTATGCTTTCTTGGCATAGCACTTAGTACAGTAAATGAGGCTGTTAAATAAATATTATTGGAAGAGGAAAAAAATGGAAGGAGAACAGTACAGATTTGTTAACCTCACCTTTTGACATATTCTTTACCCTGGACAATTTTTCTTTTCTGAGACTAGGTGTAAATGTGTTTGTTTATCTCCTATAAATTCCTGAAACTGATTCACTATCTCCCAAAATATTCCGAGTTATTTTTCCTAGATACACACTGCCTGTTGACATTGAAGGACTGATATTTTAAGTGAACTCCTTACCTTGTAGAAAAATAGAATTCTGAATGACTTTGACAAGCTGAAAAAATAAATATAATGAAGATTCCTGGGGATAAATGAAGGATAATTTGCTTTGTGATGAAAAGACAAATCTGCAAAAAAGAATGCAAAAAAGTTACTGTACAAAGATATCCATTAAAAATTATTGTTTCATTGGAGGAAGTCATAAAATCATACCATCTTGAGACAATAACAATCTTCTAGTCTAGTTCCTATTATCTGTATATAAGCAAACTCGGGTGCAGCTAAGTTAGATGACTTATCCAACTCAAAACAGAAAATAAGCTGGAAGGGGGATTAGATACTAAATTTCCTGACTCTCAGACCACTGCTCACAAGATGAAGTGATAATAGAGAAATTTTTATAATAAATTATGGGATGTGCTCAATTTGGATCTCGCCAATTTTAAGAGGCATAAAAAAAATTGAAAAGGGCTTGGCAAGAATCCATATGAAGTAATTGATTAAAGGTTTGGGAGTTTATAAAGGGAGTTTCAAGAATCATAGTTATTAGGTCTTCAGGGGAAGCTTAATTACCAACCTCAGGTATATGATATTATACAGAAAATGATAACCAGATGTTTTCATCAAAGTCAGAAGAAGATGACACAAAATTGATGACACTTACCAGTTAAGTATAAAGTGGTTTCCTGTCTAATCATGTGAGAATGGGTTGTTTGGTGGGATATAAAGTTCTGTGACAAATTTGAACAGAAAAAAAATCTGAAAATCAGTGAAATTAGATCACAGATCTAATTTTTAAATCAAATTTTAAAATTGTGTGCTTGATGCGATTTCTAGACTTTCACATAAGACCTTTGATTAATATACCTAAAAATTATATCATCTAAATGGTAGTTTATCTATTTTACTTTGAGAAAACACTTAAGATTTTCCTAAATGGTATAATAAGAAACATATGAGGGTCTTGGCATAATGCTCTTCCCAAGTCCTACGATATATTAACTAACTAGGTCCAATATCTTATATTAGTCTCATTTTTAACTTCAGAAATTAAACCACCGCAAGAAGAGAGAATATATCACTCTATGGAGAGGAAGGATACTACACTGGTTAAGAACTTGGATACTGGAGCCAGACAGTCTATCTGTGGTTCACAGCTCTTTCCCTTACTAGCTTTGTAGAGTTGTATAAGTACCTCATCCCCCTGTGCCATAGACAGGTGTAAAATAAAAATAATAATGGTAAACAATTCCTACAGTTATTGTGAGGATTAAATGAGTTAAAAATCATCAAGCACTTTGAATAGTTCTTGGCACATAGGTGCCCTTTTATAGCAAAATCTCAGCATATGTAAAACCACAGTCAGAAAATTAAATACTCAGATATATAACCCTAAGTGCTTAAAAGAATGAAAGTCTTTTGAAATGTTTCAGTGCACACAGCTGAAAGTTATAAATGCTTTTCACATATGAGGGAAATCATGGCAGGCACTTGAAACTTGCTGACTTCCACTTAATAATAAAAACATAAAATGCCCAGATTGGAAAACCTATTTTTGAATTTATGCCCAAGGAATGGCAAATACATTCCCAACATAACCTAGAGTATGACTCACACTTTCTTTACAACAGGACTGTCCCCTCAAATTCTGCCCACCCACTAGTAGGAAATATATATGAAGACTTTGAACCAAACAAAAGAAAATGGGGAAAAAAAAGTCAGGTTACAGTAGTGTCCAATAAAGCAACAAAATAATCTTTGAGAGGTTCTTACTCCTACAAGAACCCAGAATTGGTTCAGAGGACATTTTACTGGCTGATGGTCAAGTGTAACAATGGGTAGAGGGCATCCTTCTAAAACCCATCGGTCTGGACCCCATCTTAATTGCCTGTGAACACTGAGGAAGTGAGAAATGGGAAGTGGGGACATTTCTTCTGAATTTCAGCCCAAAGAAGAGGAAATTTGAGAAAAATCAGCCCCTTATCTCTCAGCCCCTAAGAGTGGAGCCGTCTGTGTAGAGGATATTCCTTTGCTTATGATGAAGAGAGTGAATGTGGGACAGATAATTTAAGTGAGAGGACTTGGTGATTTTAGAACCCTAAGCCAAAGGCAGGTCACAAAAGGCCATTTCAGCATTTATTGTTATCAAGTAGTATACTTGTAACAGTAAAGAAATACCTTCTGTAGCCCCTCCAACATCATCTTATATAACTCCACTCAGACACACACACCAAATGAATGAATCCCTTGCTTACATGCTTCCTTGCTTCCCTGTTCATGCTTTCTTTCTTCTCCATTCTTCTTACCTTGGTTTGTGTTACTTTCTTGTCACAAGTGATAGTGATGTTGTACTATAGGAATTCCTTTCAGTGTTTAGAATGTATTACAAGATATGAGCTTACTCAGAATAGCTTTGATGGTTAATTTTACGTGTCAACTTGGTTGGGCCATGCTGTTCAGATGCTTGGCCAAACATTGTTCTGGTGTGTCTGTGAAGGTATTTTTGGATGAGATTAACACTGAGTTCATTGACTAAGTAAAGCAGACTGTCCTCTGTAATGTGGGTGGGCCTCATCCAATCAATTGAAGACCTTAATAGCTCAAATAGTCTGAGTAATAGGAAACTCCTTCTGCCTATTTGAGTTGAGACATTTATCTTCCTCAGCTTTTGCACTTGACTTGAAATATCTACTCTTCTTGGGTCTCGAGAGTGCTGGGTTTTGGACTAGAACTTACATCATCAACTCTCCTGGGTCTCCAGCTTGCTAAATATAGATCTTGGATTTCTTATCCTTCATAATCACCTGAACCATTTCTTTATAATAAATCACTCTCCATATATATGAGGTCTGACAATTAAGTTTGCGAACTCATCCTAGAAAAAGTGCTACATACATCATTGCAGAATATCACTATGGTCACCTTTGAAGTACTCCTCTTGTAAAGCTATGCACTGATGCCAGTGCCTAGCCCACCCTTCAAAGCAATTTTGGAACTCTTTTTCTGGAATGGCTATCAGAGCTGTCATCGTATTACACTTGATGTCCTGAATGTCATCAAAATGTCTTCCTTTCAATATTTCCTTTATTTTCGGGTAAAGAAAGAAGTCATGGGGTCCAGATCAGGTGAGTAGTGAGGGTGTTCTAATACAGTTATTTGTTTACTGGCTAAAACCTCCCTCACAGACAGTGTCTTGTGAACTGGTACATTGTTGTAATGCAAGAGCCATAAATTGTTGGCAAAAAGGTCAGGCCATCTAACTTTTTCATACAGCCTTTTCAGTACTTCCAAATGATAAGATTGGTTAACTGTTTGTCCAGTTGGTACAAATTGATACTGAATAATCCCTATGATATCAAAAAAAGTCAGCAACATCCTTGTAACAAGTTCATGAACATAATTGTCTAACCTCGTGTGTGTGTGTGTATACACACATATAAACACACATGTATTGCCTCTGATATATATATATACATATATATATATGTATATATCCATTCTTCAGTTGGTTCTGTTTCTCTGGAGAACCCTGATAAATACAACTAAAATTAGAAAGATAAGATACTAACTATTGGCAAGGATGTATAGCAAATATACTTTTATACATTGGATAGAGTAAAAATGGCACTACCACTTTAAAATACAATTTTGATAGTTCTTTATAAGTTAAACACACACTTAACAAACAACTCAGGAATTCTAATGTTTGGTATTTACCCAAGATAAATTAAAATATATGTCCACAAAAGAATTGTGCACAAATATTCATAGCAGCTTTATTCATAAGAACTCGAAATTTGAAACAACCCGAATGTCTATCAATAGTAGATAAACAAATTGTGATATATAGATATAATAGAATACTACTTAGCAATGAAAAGATACAAACTACACAGAACAATATAAATGAATTTAAACAACAAAATTGATTCATACATTGTGATTGAGGAAGGATTGACTGGGAAGGAAGGTGGTTAACAGTGTATATACACATTGTCAACATTCATCAGATTGTACACTTAAAAATGTATGACATTTTATTTTATGTATGTTATAACTGAATATAGTTGATTTAAAAAGAAAATAAAAATCTCAAAGGATGTTTTAGATTTTGTAATATCACATTCCATTTTCATTGCTTTAGTTTTACTTTTTAAATTTTTATTTATTTTAAGTGTGTTTTTCCAGGACCCATTAGCTCTAAGTCAAGTAGTTGTTTCAATCTAGTTGTGGAGGACGCATTTCACTGTGGCCCATGTGGGGATTGAACCAGCAACCTTGTTGTTAAGAGCTCTGTGCTCTAACCAACTGAGCTAACTGGCCGCCCCTATTTTAGGAAAAGAATCATATTATCAATGCTTAAAATTAATCCAAAGGTTTGCTATTTCTGCCTCTAGTAATGAGAAATTGCGCCAAATTAATGTGGAAAAATTTTTTCTTAAGTTCCTTATTGTATTGTATGCTAAAGGAATGATATTTATTATAACATGTTTGATCCCTCAATTGTACCACACACAAGAAACACTTCCTAGCTATGTTATCAATTCTAATAACAAATTAAGTTTGCAGATACTTACATTGTGAATCATTCTCATTGACAAGAAGGCTAAATTGCAGTCATGCCACAAATCATATATCAATGGTTTTAAATGTCTCATTTTCCAAGGGCCACAAGTCTAGGGTTATACTATTTACTAAAAGGATAATATGTAAAAAATATTTTGAGTTCTTCAAATTCAAAATTGGGCAATCAACAAGGAGTATAATTGTGTGAACAGCGACAAAAATTTTGTGAGTCCAAAAGAGGGCAACATATAGTCAGAAAGCATTCTTCAACTATAGAAGGAGAAAAAATAAGTAGCCAAGGAAAAATTCTTGATGTCCTAACAGATATTTATGTTTTCAAAAATTTTTTTTACCATTACACTTAGTAGAGAATATGTATTTATCTTGACAAAACATATTTGTATGTAAATGAATCTCCAGCTCATATATACCTACTCACATATACCTACAGTTATACCTATGGATAACTGAAACAAGTTTCACAAATTATTTCTCTTATTTTACTCAACATACTCTGTCTGATATTTTCTATTTCATTTAAGTAAAGGCTGATTGAACTGACATTTGATCAACACTTCTTTAGTTTTGAAAGATTATTTGCAATTCCTTCAAAATGTAAACCGGAAGAAACAGCAGCAGGGAGAATTCAGGCAAAGAGGAGAAAGGCATTCTAGAATGTAACTAATAAATATTAGGTCTTGGAACTTATGCGGAAAATGTTCCAAGTGTCTTTAGAAGAACAGTTGACAACTATTTATCAAGGATAACATGTAATTACAGACTTACCCATATAGTAAACCAAATGACCTTGTGAGTTGCTTGCAGTTCCAAAAATATTCTAGAACTTCCATTTATTTAGTGATTCATGATGAATTGATAATTCTGTTTTTTAATTATTTCCTAGTGATTACCATTATAGTTGGTTTTGTTGTTGTTTTAGAATTTTATCTCCCTTTGATTTTATGCATTTTATATTTGATAATATAATTTGATAAGACAATCATATGAATATTCAATTTCAAACAAGAGTTTTAAAATATAGAGATTCTGTAAGAGCATACATAAGGTACATATATAGACCACTAATGTTAAAATAAAAAATGTAGAGAGTATAACATTTTTATCTCAGTTCATTAGATGTGAAATTTGTCCAAAAACTGAAAATGTATTAGAAAGTAAAGTCTAGTTTTTATCTAAATTATTGATATTTAAGGATGGTTTGATCATGTCCTACATTTGTGTCTTTTTTCTTTCTTTATTTTCCTTTTTTATGTTATGGCATTTTTAGTGCCCTTACTATAAATCTATTATGAAGTACTTGAAACCCATTAACAGACACTTTCATATTCTAAACCATACTTGTGCCAAAACATGGTTTAATAAGATACTCATGACTATCCCCAATAGTACATTATTCTCTTTTGATGAAACATATTTTCAGAAGATAAATATCCCTGACTTGCTACCTATTTGGAAATGTATTAGTTATTAGAAAGTAACAGTCTTTTCAGTCCAATGCTAATAGTTCAAACAATTTCATGAATCAGAGCTTGTGTAGTAAATTTGATCCCTGCTTCACTTGGCCATAAAATTGATAAGAATTAAGTTCAAGGGCATTCAAAACAAGTGAGGGCTCCTCTCATAAAACTAAAGTGATAATTCAAAAATAGCCCAGACCTAGGGATTAATCATGAAGAATGGGATGGTGATAACCATTATGTCTTGAAAATGTTTAGGGGGTGAAATTGGGACCAAGGAAGTCAAGTTACAAATGTTCCAGGCTAGCTGGACAATGTTCTTTATTATTATATCCAGGTACAATGTTGTTTAGGCTCCTCCCTGGGAAATATATCAGTTCTATTATTTTATTCATTTTTAAGAGACTATTATATATAAAGAACTTGATTTTTTTTTCCTAATTAAATAACCATGATTCTTCGGTCCTATCTCAGGATGGAAAGAGTAGAAATCTAGGAAGGTAATCTATTCTGAGCTAATTTTAGAAGTAGGTGAATTTGTCTCTCCAGATTTTAACTTTGAAAAATGAGCAGAAAAACACATTTTTAAAACACAAAGGCTTAATAAACATCTTACCAGAGAAGATAAACAAATGGCAAGCAAACGTATGAAAAGATGTTCAACATTGTAAACTATTTGGTGAGTAGAAACAACGAGATACTACCATACACCAATTAGAATGGCCAAAACCCATAGCACTGACAACACCAAATGCTGGTGAGGATGGAAAACAACAGGAACTCTCATTCATTGCTGGTGGGAATTCAAAATGATACCAATTCCTCTTAGCCTAGCGAGCATCCTTAATTTGCATGGAGAACCTAAATGAGAACTGCACTTGTGGTTTTTGCCTTTATAAACCCTGCCTTTCTCTTTAGAATGCAATTTGGGTAGACTTTAGGTAAAGTCTATCCAAGTTGACACTTCATATTAACCATCAAATCATCTGGAATAGATACAGTCATCCGTCATTGTTGTCCTACCTCTGCCTTACCATATGGACAAGGTGGTGAGTGTAACACAAGTTGGGTGCTGTCCTAGTCTCTGTGAAATCTATCTGGTGTTATATTGGTATTTTTATATCCTTGCACACTTGTTCCTTTTAGTTGAAACTCTGGGAGTTAGAGGGAATAGACCCCTCCTCTAGGACCAAAACAAGCCTCACATAATCTCATCTCCTCTGAATGCCTTATTCTTACTATTTCAGAAGCCACACTGGCCACCACAGCCAGGCAATGCAGAGGTGTCCCCTGAGGAACCCCTGAAGAACAAAAATCAGGGTGCCATACAAGAATATAAGCTCCTTTCTGGGAGATGCTGGAAAGCTGAAGCGAGACACAGGGAGAGCTCAGAGATTGTGTACCCCGACCTCCACTCCCTGAGAGCACCTCCCATTGGCCCTTAGTTGTGTACCACACCAGAAGCCTGCCTCGCAGGCCAAAGCTCCAGGACAACCAAATAGTCCTTTTCCACCAAAAAACTGGGGGTGTGTTTCAGTCTGCTCTCTGTGTCATGCCCTGGGAGAGCCAAAAACTGTCTCCAATTGTGACAGTCCTGTGGGACTCAGGATTGCAAGCCCCTCTGGCTTCCAGAGCCAGGAGGTCAAGGAGTGTTCCCTTCAGGTCTGCAGCAAAAACCAAGGCACCAGACATGTGTAAAAGCTCCCCGCCAAGATATACTGGCAATTTGAAGCATGGCAAAGGGAGAGTAAGTAGGTGGCATCCGGGAAAGAAGAAATAAAAAACAACCTAGCATTAAAAAAAAAGAAAAGAAGATGGCGCCATCTGACTAGAGTGAGGCAGAGAGAGAATGAGAAGATGGTGGCCGCCAGCCAGCAGGCCCCTAGATGTGTGTTAAATTAGATGCTTGCCCCGCAGGCCGATGCTTTAGAATTAGCAAATGAGCCTCATTAATATAAAGTTTGGGCAGCTCTGGGTCCACAGCCTCAGCGCTGAGGTGGGTGAGTCCAGGTGCACGAGCCCTTTAAGAGCCGTTTCTCAGATTGCTACAGCCTTGTGGGAATCGTGATTGCAAGCACCGTTTGGTTTCCAGAGCTAGCAGTTTTGGGGCTCATCTCTCAGGTACACACTTTAACAGTTGGGTTGCTTTATATGGGGTTCAAACCTTTCTCTATTCAGAGAGAAGCTCCTGGTTTTGGGTACCTTCCTGATTGTGGGTATTGTACGTGAGATGGGGTTTATGGTGAGATTGTGGCCCAGCCTCTGCTACCTGCTTTGGTGTGGACCTCCTCTCATTAGCCCGATATGTAGGAATTGCTCAGTTTTTAGATTTTGTTTTTTCAGAGGAAGTTGTGCCAGAGTAGCTGCAGATTTGTTGTGTCTGTAGGAGGAGATGAACTCAGCATCGTTCTATGTCACCATGTTGATCCAGAACCCATAACTCTGTGATTGAAGTTAGCCAGGCTTGTCTCTTTACATAGAAAGGAATAGTCTTGAATCTGAGAACACTCTTTAGTTACAGTTAAGTTAAGGGAAAACTAGGCTTTACATTTTTATTTTGGGTATCAAAATTAGAATGTATAGATTCTGTATTTCTGCTGTAAAAATCTCAGCTCTGCCTTGGGCAATGGATTAAAAGAGAGAAAGTTCACACACAATAAAGTTAGCAGAAGAAAGACTCTCTAATCTTTTAAAAAAATATATTTTCTCTGTTATACAACAATTATTCACTGGGTTTTGAAAGAT
Source organism: Rhinolophus hipposideros (assembly GCF_964194185.1). NCBI lineage: Eukaryota > Metazoa > Chordata > Mammalia > Chiroptera > Rhinolophidae > Rhinolophus > Rhinolophus hipposideros. The sequence goes on along the minus strand of NC_138052.1, from coordinate 66,583,646 downwards.
TCAAAGAAAGTTTTGTAGAATAGTTGGGAAATATTGCAAGAAGATAAATAGCAATATAAGTAGTATAAGCTCAGGGACAATAGCATAAACAGTAGTTCAGAGGAAAAAGCAATTTCCAAAAGCATTTTTTTCTGGCTTTATTATAAACGTGTAATATGTGAAACCATGAGTGATTTTTAGTGGTAGCTCTTCAGTGGAGGTGGGCCTCAGGTGCAGCTCCTAGATCTTCAACTCTAATTCAGTCCCCCCCATGCTTTTCTTTCACCATCTACAGGCTTGTTCAGACCCTGATCTGAGTTTCTTCTTTAGCCACATAAGCCTGAAGACTGTTATTCTTTACATCTTCCACAGTTTTGAGCACAGGTGGGCATGTAGTAGGTGCTTCATAAGTCTTTTTTTTTTTTTAATATATTGTCTAGAGACATAGGATGTTACTTAGTAATATGAGAAAATATTCCACATTTTTCTTTTTTCTCCAACACCACATCCTCTCAACACTGTTTACTTATCCAGATTGATGAACTGGTAAGAAATATGGATATAAGGGGAAAAAGTGTGAAATCTGCAGTTTATTGATATTAGTGTGAGTTAGATTTATAAACAGTTATGTGTCAAACTCCCACTTCATGATTAAATGTTGTGGGCTAAGAAATTGTCATGTGATAGGAAAAGTATGAAGACAATATATATAAATAAAATTAGTGCTAAATCAAATAAATGTTTGAAGTTAATCTAACATTTATCTAATCTCTATAACCCAATCTTAAGTAGCATTGGGTTATAGAGAGACATATAAGTAACTATAAATAGTTTGGAAAAAACGTTATAGTGATTTTCAGATAGACAAACATTTCTGGGGCAGAGTAGAAAGCATGAAATTGAAGGAGGTGAGATGGAGATACATTTTTCTTTCATTAGCAGTGCCTTTTTTGGTCTTCTGCCTTGTTCTATTCAGTTACTTGATTGTCAGCTCATCAGCTGCCCCAGGTGATATCATGGCTTTTAGGACTTGAGAAGTATCTCTCTTTCCAAAAGGCCGGTGCCGTTCCTTAAATGATTCTATTAAAGGGCTATAATTCCACTTATTCAGCAGTACCAGAGCCTGAGTATTTAGATTCTTTCTTCATATAGAAAAGAGTGGTTATCACAACGTGAATGATACAGCTGCTGTATTCATACAACCACTAACATATTAGCAGAGATTAGTCTGTTGGTTCTCTGATAATTTTTCAGTCTGAACACAGCTCAACTTCTTTTTATCTCCTGCTGATGTTGTTCTTACCCTGAAGCTCACCATTCATTATACTGTTCTTTTCTTTTCCTCACTGAGGAATCCCATTACTGGTTGTTCCCATCAGTATACTTACATAAGATTCTTCTGAAAAATTACAAGGAAAGGGAGCCAATGACATTTATATCTTGTTGGCATGAATTTCTATCCACTTCAGTAGCCACATCAGGAAATATTGTGTATAAGGCGCATCCTAAATAACTGCGCAGACACAGTAGGACTTCTGGGAAAACACTACAACAAAAACACTTCCTGCTAATCCCCACAAAAACAGAAAATGATATTCAAACACATTGACACTTGGCTGATTTCTCAACATCCTAACACCCTTTCACTTTTCAGAAAATCCTTTTTCATGAGTAAGGAGGATGATCAAAAATGTCACTCAGGAAATACAATTAGTGATATTCCTGCTTCAGCAGCTTTAAGATTATACACTAGCTTGAACTTGTTTCCTCAGCATATTTTACAAGCCTATCAGCTGCTTCTGACCAATCCATAATTTTATAGTGTGGGAGTCTATGTGATAGGCTAGTCTTAAATGGGTTTACTTAAGACAATCTTATTTTGCTTCTGAAACCTTTCCTAGGTTATCTCCTTACAGATACATATCCATCAAACTTTTTACTTGCTCTGAAATTACAGCCCTCAGCATATAGCTTTAAGTCGGTTCTGATCAGTGTACTAAAATTATAAGAAAGAACACTGAAAAAAAATAGAGTTCACAGTCTTCCTTTCATATGAACATAATAGGATGCAATTACCTGCAGGGCCATTTTTATTCTGTATTCTCCCACTGTGTCGAATTCAGCTATATTGGACTTGGAAGGCTAAAGGTATAAAACGATGACCATTTTTCTAAAAGCCATTTCTCTGGGCATCTCAGTGGTAGTCTCCAAGGTATCTAGTAATTCTTTTCTGTTGAAAGGTCATTTTCTTCCCTTTTTTATCTAATATTTTAACTGTCATTCATTTGTTTGACAATTATAGAGGTAGGACCTGAAAGGTCCATGTGCTCCACAGTATTGAGTAAATATTCTTAGCTATATCATCTATATATATATATATATATATATATATATATATATATATATTATATTACTATCTTAATACATACGTTATGTATTACATGTTTGTGTATGTGCATATGTATGTGCATATATATTCACATATATACATGTACATGTAATAGTTCTATATATATGAAAAGCTTCAAAGTACTTTTACTTATCTCTTTTCATATACTTCTCACAACAAATGGTGTGGTTCTCATATATATTTTTCAGTTGCTAAAATTGAGGATCAGAAAGGTTAAGTGAGATACCCAGAGTTATGAAATGTGGTCTTTCTTGTTTAATATTCTATTTTTTTTTCACAACGTTACTTCCATTCTCAGCATTAGTATAACTTACTCATTTTAAAATAGAAGCTGTAGATGATAATTATGAAAATTCATAAATGTACTTGGAATGAACTTACTATCAGCCATGAATGACTGTATAAGAATCTGTTCATCAAGTTCATGCCAGAACATTGATATCAAAGCAGATAGTAAAAAGAATAGCTAAGTTTTGATGTAAGAGAGGTGGTCCAGGAGCATTTTGGGGCTAGTATTTTAGCCAGGCTTGGAGTGGAATGTCATAGAGAGCGTGTGGAATTTAACAATTGGTCAGCAAGAGATAAAGGAAGGGTGTTGCAAAACACAAGATGCCGGAAGGGAAGAGTGAGAATGTTATATTGAAAACAGATTTTCCCCATGCCTTACCTTGGTAAGAGAATTTTTTTTACTTATAAGGAAATAATTTGGATTTTTTTCCCAAAAGTATCATTCATGTGTATGACTTAAAATGATGTTATATAATCATAATTTAAAGACAATTAAATCATCTTGTTTTAACATCATTCTCTCTTTTTATCCTTGTTAGGGTTAATTAATGTTGAAATTCTGAAAGTTGCTAAAATAGGAATTTATTAACCAGTCAGCCATGATTTATAATATATATTTAAAATTCCACATTAATATTGTAAAATAGACTGTTATAAGTAAACCTAGACTGTTATAAGTAAACCTTTTTTCCCACTTGCCCCTACAGATAATACAGAATTCTGTGCTTTCAGCTTAAGATTCTGCTATTAAAAGTAGTGTTGGTTTATGGCTATTCCTTTGCCATGGAGTAGTCACATTTTATGGCAGAAGGCTTTCCAGTACTAGTGAATGTGGTTTTGGTTTAGGTTCTGAGGCTCTATCGTCAGTTTGGGTTGCCATAACAAAATGTTATAGACTGGGTAGCTTAAACAACATACATTTATTTCATACCTTTCTGGAGGCTGGGAATTCCACGATGAACATTCCAAAAAATTTAGTTCCTGGTAAGGGCCCACTCCGTGGTTTACAGACAGCTCTCTTGTTGTGTCTCCTCACATGGTGGAGAGATAGAGGACTTTGGCTTCTTCCTCGTTTTTATCAGGGCATTGATCCCATCAGAGGGGCCTGAGCCTCATGACCTCATCTAAACCTAATTACCTCTCAAAGGTCCCACCTCCTAATACTGTCACACTGGGGAATTAGGGCTTCAACATATGAGTTTTTTGTGGGGAGCGGGGAGAGGAGAGAGGGGAGGGAAACTACATAAACGTTCAGTCCTGGCATGGTCACAAAATTAGAAAAAGAAATTAGTGATTACAAATTATTTTTCAGGGTTTCCCATTTCCTTTTTTATTGAGGCATATTACCATCATTGAGAGGTAAGTATTCAGAACAAGAACAAAATATAAATGTTTATATTTACCTTTTATATATTGGAGAAGTACAACAATCATTATACCAGAAAAGTACAGGAAATGCATTTGAAATAAAAAAAGGCCGAATTATTTCTTATACAAGAAGATGACCATCCTTGGGTAGGCAGAAATATCCAAGTTGTTTTATAGAGTTTAAGGTGCATTTTCTAAGGCTGACATAGTGCCACTATAATTAGAAACAGGTATAAATTAGGAAAGAAAGAAGTCTAATTGTTAGTAATGAACATTTTTTTTAATTAATTAGATTTATTGGGGTGACAATTGTTAGTAAATTTACATAGATTTCAGGTGTACAATTCTGTATTATATCATCTATAAATCCCATTGTGTGTTCACCACCCACAGTCAGTTATCCTTCCATCACCATATATTTGATCCCCTTTACCCTCATCACCCACCTCCCACCCCCTTACCCTCTGGTAACCACTAAATTACTGTCTGTGTCTATGAGTTTTTGTTTCTCATTTGTTTGTCTTGTTCTTTTGTTGTTTTTGGTTTATATACCACATATCAGTGAAATCATAGGGTTCTCTGCTTTTTCTGTCTGACTTATTTCACTTAGCATTATACTCTCAAGATCCATCCATGTTGTCACAAATGCTCCTATATCATCTTTCCTTAACGCCGAATAGTATTCCATTGCGTATATGTACCACAACTTCTTTATCCATTCATCTATTGAAGGACATTTTGGTTGTTTCCATGTCTTGGCCACCGTAAACAAAGCTGCAATGAACATTGGAGTACACGTGTCTCTATAGAGAAATGCTTTCAGATTTTTTGGGTAGATACCCAGGAGAGCGATTGCTGGGTCGTATGGTAATTCTATTCGTAATTTCTTGAGGAACCTCCACACTGCCTTCCATAGCGGCTGCACCAGTCTGCATTCCCACCAACAGTGTATGAGAGTTCCTTTTTCTCCACAGCCTCTCCAACACTTGTTACTATTTGTCTTGTTGATGAAAGCCATTCTGACTGGGGTGAGGTGATATCTCATTGTGGTTTTCATTTGCATTTCTCTGATGATTAGTGATGTTGAGCATTTTTTCATATGTCTATTTGCCATTTGTATATCCTCTTTGGAGAAATGTCTCTTCAGGTCCTCTGTCCATTTTTCAATTGGGTTGTTTGTTTTTTTGTTGTTGAGTTTCATGAGTTCATTGTATATTTTGGATATTAGCCCCTTATCAGAGGCACTGTTTGCGAAAATCTTCTCCCATTCAATTGGTTGCCTCATTAGTAATGAACATTTTAAGATAAAAATTTTACTTAAAATAAAATGCATAATTAAGCATTAATGGCCAAAAAATGAGCAAACTTCTTTCACTTGCATTATATTTCTTGCTCTGAAAGTGATAGAGGGAAATATTGAGGATATTGTATGCAGTATATGGTATTCGACAGCAGTGATAGGATTCCCATAAGCAAAGAGGAATTCCCTCTACCTTAGAGCTAAAAAGATCTATTCATAAGGGTCCAAATATTTTTGGACAGTTCCCAATATCAATTATCAGAATGATTCTCAGCTTTGATTTCACATTGAATTACCTAGGAGCTTTTAAAAATTCCTCTGGTTAGGCTCACCTGGTCTAATTAATTTGCGTATATATTTGTAGGTGTGGGATGGTGTCCAGGCTTGGGTATTTTTTTATAGCCCCTGAGATACCAGCTCCTAGGAAAGGCCATTTCTAGTGTTTCCTGATGGATAACAATGTTCTTTGGTCTTCCCTTCACTAGGGTTTCCTTTGCCCATCTTTCTCCTCAGAGTGATTTATCCTTCACAGCCCAGACCAGCTGCAACTTAGCTGGAAAGCTCTTCCAAAAATTAATCACTTGAGCTTCTCTGTGCTACCTCAGTTATAGTTTGTAAACTATACAAATTGTTGTATAGCACAACACATTGTTGTCCCATACACACTCTTTGTTGTCCTTAGCACACTCTTTCAGTATTTGTCAATTATGTCTGTCTTTTGTCAACCTGTTGAAAATTCACAGGTTAGTAGAAAAGTTAAATTTGGGATGTCAATTCAACTTTGTATTCCCACTGGCTGGTGGAGTGCTTAACCCACCACAGGTACCTGATATATATTTGTTGAATTGTTTGATGGAGTATCCTTGATGAATCTTGCCTCAGTGATAAGTACATTTGATATATTCTTGTGATGTGTATGTGTAGTCAGTAATTTTGCACTCATGAATTCAAAATTTATGCCGTGTAAGTATTGGCAGAGATAATGGAAATGTATTATGAAAGACATGAACTTGCTTGACTCAAAACTTTTAGTTTTCAAGTTTATGATACGTTTTAGCAAGCAGAATTTAAACTTATCGTCAAAAATTATAAGGAATGTTTAGTGTTTGTGACCTTAAACCAATAATTTACTGCTATAAAACCAATAATTTAATTGTGTTATATAACCCACAGAGTAAATGCTTCATTTCAATCCATGTCAAAGGGGAAACATTAACCACACATGTGCTTTGATTTTAAAAAGTGTATTTTGTTTTGTTAACTCAGATGGAGGCCTCTAAATACCATTTTCCACTATAAGAAATATACATTTTCACATGACAGTCAGCCATTCTGTGCTTTAGAGGGAGATATTTTCAGAAAAGTACAGTTAACTCTTTATTTCAATGGGAAATCAGTTGTCACACATATTAAAAAAAAACCCTTTAGGAATAATAAACTACTTGTAACATTATTAGGAAATTATTTTTTAAATTATTGAAAAACAGCCATATGGTATATAATGAAGGTACATCCATAAAAATAGAGTAGATTTCTAAAATGTTTGAAGTACTCTCCAAGATGTGCTATCAGTTAAAAGTACAAATGCAGAAGAATGAGTACTGTAAGTTTCTTCTTAGGCAAGAAGTATTGGCTTGTGTGGATTAATAGATATGTGTCTCTGTGTAATGCTAATATTTTCAAAAATAAACAATGCAATGATAAGCCAAAAACTAATAAAAATGATTATCTATAGGGAATGTGCAGAACATCGTGTGGAAGAGACAGTGATGGAGGCTAAACCTCTGTCAAAATGCTTTGTTTTATAGTTTTGGTTTGGGAACCACATAAATATTTTATGTAATGAAAAATAAAATTAATTTAAAAAGGAAACAACAAACCAACATGTAAAATAGAAAACAAACAGAAACCGATGAATTGAACTCTTCATCACAGAGAACTATGCAAAGAATAACTTTGAAGTGATTTTAAAACACTTAAAATATTTAGACTTTACATCATTAGTGAGATTTAAAGAATAAAAAAAGCACAAAGAAATATTAACCTGCATTAAATGGTATTGTTGGCATTATTTTAAAACTGTTAATAGATACGTACTCGTAGATGAATAGGTAGGATAAAGCAAATAAGTAATTATATTAATGTTAGGAACTGGGTTATTCAGAATAAGAGAAAAGACATACAATATTAAATCAAAGACACTAAGTTAAAAATCTTATAATTGTTAACTTCAATTGGATATTATATTATATTACGTACTTTTAAATTTTTCCCTATCTGAAAATACGTGCTTTCTAGGTTTATCCACTTAAAAGCCCAAGAAGCAATAACCACACAGTCACAATGACTATTCCAGAACTCAGATAGAGGCTTCTAAATACCATTTTCCACTTTAAGAAACCAGGCTCTTCAGAGAAATGACTGATTGCAGGTCAGGCAGGAATTGAGCATGATGAGCCTGGGACCACTTGTCAGAACAGATTTTAAAAAAGCTATCCAAGCATATTACGATCATGTCAAAATTACGCAGGAGCCAATCTGAATGACTCCTACTGACCAAAGATGGGGCAAAAGAATAATGACCACAATGTAGTGAAACACTTATTGATACCCAAAACAAAACCAAACAAGCATTAAAGCAAAAACACAAAACCTTTGAATACCTGAGGGGGTAGTTAGGACATCAACTCATTTTTTTGTTTTTTTGAAAATTGATAAAAGGAAAGATTTAAGCATTTCTTACACTTTTATTAAAAAATGATTTATAATTGATTTATAATTTATAATTGATAACATTATGTTAGTTTCGGGTGTACAACATCATGTTTTGATATTTGTATATATTGCCAAATGATCACCACAATAACTGTAGTTAACATCTCTATAGCCATGTATCAATATACATAGTTATAAAGTTATTTTCTTCTGACTTTTTCTGTAAGGGCTGTATTCCAGAATACATAATAGCTTATGAGAGAGAATTTCTTATTTATAGAAAAATCATTGCTATGAAATGCAGAAGTAGTCAGAAACTAGATAATGCAGTGCTTTATAGGTTATGCCAAGTATTTTGGACCAAATGCTAAGGGCAATAGGAAACCAATAGAGGATTTTTAAGCAGGGGGGAGACATGATTGGATCTTGATTCAGGATCTGTAGCAAAAAATTCAAAAAGGCATTTTCAGACAATTGGGGACAAACATGGACTGATTACTAGTCAGTATTAAGGAATTATGGCAAATTTTGTTGACTGTGGCAATGATAATTCTGTTTTTATGTTGTAAAATTTTCTTTTCTGATAGAGATACATATTGACGTATTTATGGGCAAAATGACATGTTTTCTGGAATTAGCTTTAAAATATCTTAGGAAAATAGGCAAAGGAATAGATAAAATTAGAAGAACAGAATTAATAATTGTTGGAAATCATTGGCTTGCATATATTTAAGAGTTCATTAGACAATTCCCTCTACCTTTTTATAATATTTGAATTTTTCTATATTAAAGAATTAAAATATATAACACTCAACATAATTAATTCACATACTGTTTGGAAAAATCAGTAGTCTACTTCAGACAGAAAAGAATAGGCCATTTGCAATATAATATCTTTAGTATCTTTTTTGACCCTTTTCATAGGAAAAACTTTTCATTTAAAAGACTAAAGTAATTTATACAATGGAGTATTACGCAGCCATAAAGAAAAAAGAAATCTTATCATTTGCAACAACATGGATGGATCTAGAGAACATTATGTTAAGTGAAATAAGTCAGAAAGAGAAAGACAAGTACCATATGATCTCAGTTATATGCGGAATCTAAAGAAAAGAATATGTGTATGAACTAATCAGAAACAGTTTTGGGGACACAAAAAACCGAGAGTTGTTAGATGGGCGGGGGGGAGGGGGTTGGGGATGGGGGAAAGGGTGAAGGGATTGGGGGGCAGCTGGTGACCACAGGATGGCCTCAGGGTTTTTTGAGAATTACTTTGGGGAACTTATTCAATAGTGTTTGGGGATTTTGTTGGGTGTCCGATGGACATGTGTCCTGTTTGGGAGACCACCTCAGGGATGCTGTGGATGCCTGGTCATGGCATTGTACACCAGAGGTTGGACATTAATGAATGCCAACTATAATTTTATGTGTATAATGTGATGGCTCGGTGTGAGGTCGGGGTGGTGGTGGATGGGGGGAGGGGGGTTCACGGTGTGAGGGATGTAAAAAAAAATATAAAAAAATAAAAATAAAAAATAAAAGACTAAAGTATTTTAATTGAGGAATTATTATCATATAATTATTAATTAACGAGAGGGAAATCAGTTGGAATGAACATTTTTTAAGAAAAACATAAATTTAACCATAGTTTTTGTCATTTAATGGAGTTGTATGTAAGATATCTGAATGAATTCAGTGAAAATGAGTGGTATAATTATTGATGTGTGCTCTGGGTATAGAGTGATGGTAGCACATGTAGTATATTTTCACCTTCCCTGGTTTATAGCTTTTTCTCTGTTCCCACATACTTTCAACACTCTCATGATCTCATGATGGGACATGTGATCTGTGACCAAAAATTAGTAAGCTGGAACTGCAAAGGTGAATGAGGTTCTAGAGGCTAAGAATTCATATTGCCATCTCTAACGCTGTCTTGTTTGTAATTTGGGTCAAATTACTTCTCTTTTAACTACTACATGTTTGGGACAGTTTTTTTTTTTTTCTGATAGTGATTTGAACTCCCCGCTCATCTCAGTTTTTTTGTTTTTTTCATATATGTAAAATGCTGATGAGATCCATGCATACAGCTTATTGCCATGGCGGGGGAAGAATGAAACTAATTGGAAATATTATGCCATTTTGGGTTTACTGGGATTGAATTTTAATCTAATCTAATCCAAATTATGTAACATAATACAATTATGGAGATTAACAACTCTTAAAGGATTAGTGAAAACACTGAAAAACCACAAGAGATTACGAGTATACTGAGGAAGGGACAATTTTGTTGCAACATTTCTCAATTATTCCAAAATCCTAAACTTTTAAAAAACTATTGATAGGTTATTGGGAAAAGATGATAACTCCAATTTATTGAAAAAATATAATCAGATGACATAAAATACATCAATTTGAGGGGAATGATCCTAATAATAGGTGAATTAATAGAATTTAGAGGCAAGATAATTTTATTTCAAATTCTGCGCCTGTTGAATATCTGCTTTATAAATACTTGGTTGGGTTGTAATTTAGGATGTTTTGATCGTTAACAAAATGTGATGACCAATTATATAATCTGTAATTGTCTCCAAGGTGTTTTATGCATAAGAAAGTACTTTCAAGTATTTTCACTTTTTGAGGTGTGGTGAAATTATATATCTTTAAAATTAACCACATCAAAAAGAAACAATAGATTAAATATGACCTGGAGGTGTTTTTACGTATGTGTCTTTTTCACAGCCTATTTAACTTTGTTAGATAGTGATATCACTTTTTAAAATAATGTTTATTTTTCAATGCAATGTCTAAAAGAACATGTGCATCATTTTCTGGTCTTTTCTCTTATTTTGGATAAACATGAATAGAATTTCTCAAAGTAGTTGGGGTATAATCTACACATTTCTTATCTTCTACAGAACACAGAAAATCAATTCAATTTCAATCATCTCTAAATTATAGCTACTTCTTAGATTTTAAGTAATTAAACATGATAGAAAACAATTCTTTATCATTTTTGTTACTTTTGAACCACAAATGTCAATTCATCATTGATTGTCTAAATTAGTCCCAAAGAATATCTTCATACTATTCCTTATGTTTCTAACTGAAGCTATATTTTACATATCAGAGATTGCAAGGAGAGCTTGTAGAGAATATATGATTCATGAATTTACTCCCCAAAGCTAAAATTACCTAGCTCTGCAGTGTGATTATTGTAGGCCTAATCCTAGAAAGCCAAGTGATAATGTAGTTAGTGAAAGAAGATGCGGACCAAAATTCTGTACCAGGAATTTCTAACATTATCAATCTTGTATAATCTTTATAATAACCCTGTGAGAAAGATATTAATAATCCTACCTTCTATTTTACATAATTTGAAATGGGAACTTGAGCTTCTTCAAGTTTATACAGCTAACAAGAAGTAGAGTTTAAGTTTAGCTATGCTTCTGAAACTGACATCTCCTCAAGTATATCAAGTTACTTTCATGACCACGGACACTGTGTTTTTTCCTTTTCCTGTGGCTAATACTCACAGACCCTCTTCCTGATTTCAGATTTCTAAATGAAATAATATTAGATGGACCCTTTTGAGACCTCTCACATAAGATATTTTGTGAAATCTGTACTCAGAGATGTTTGATTTGGTTGACAGATACTTTTCAGATGATGATGTGCATTTTCACCATTCCCCATTTTTATTCTGGACAGGATTTCTTCATTGTGATTTATTATTTTGATTTTACACATTCAGACTTATTCAAGTAATTGTTCATCATTCTCCTAATAATTTACATTGTGTACTAGTTTATTTTTATAAACATGGTTTTCCAAATAATGTAACATATCAAGAGTAACATATTGATGGTCTTTTTGTCATCCTCTATCCCAGAAAGAAGAAAATGCTTTAGCTCACACTTAAGATTATTTTGTGGGTGAAAACTTCTATTTTATCTAATGAGAGCAAAATAATGAACCAGGTTGCAATAAAGTAACTTTTCTTTACCTTACTGATATTTTTCCTTCCTAAAAAGAAATATATATAGGTACACACCAAGGACCAATTTTGGAAAAAACAGAGCATTAAGAAGCAACAAAGCAATGAGACAAAGGACCCTAACACTCTTCTTGTTTGACTCTGTGAATACTACTGTCTTCTGAAATGTAGTTGCACATGATGGTATTGAAAATAGAGATACAATTTGAAAAAAAAGTTGTTTAACTTCCTAGAAAAGAATTTTGGGATAGCATTCTTGCCCTATCCTCATATTAAACTGAGATTTGTTTGGAGTGTTTTTGTATGAAAATTTGATTGGGTGGGTATTGAAAACCATATTTATTTCTTAATTCACAGAATATAGAACATACCCAAGGCTTAGTAGTTTGTCAATTAAAATGATTGCACCAATAATAAACAAAAAGAATTTCTTGTAATGACTATCTCCCTTATCAACATGTAACTCTCCTATAGGCTAGAGTATTACATAAACATAGTTCATTGAATAATTTCTGAGTGAGTTAAGTGCTACCATACGCCAAGTGTTTGTTTAAGCCTTTTGAAAAAGGGAAAAGGAAGTCAAGTGGTTTCCAGTGACTGTTTCATAAATAATATGACCCCTTGATTGATATTTTAACTTTTAGACTGCTTGAGTATTTGCAATTCATTTATAAAGTTTATAATGATCTCTTAAGGGGAAAAAGAGTAACACTTTTCACTTTAAAGGAATTAATGCCTTTTCAGAAATATAAATGTCTGATATTTATTATACATTGGTTTTAATACCCTTCACAGGAGTTAGGTTATGAAAGAATTTTCCTAGGCACTAGAAATACAGCTAAGGTGAATTCTAAATATCCCAATGCAGTGTTTGGTTTTCCTGGGTCTGATTACTCACTAACCTACTCAGTCACCAGGGCACAATGATAATTTTTGTGGTTTGAAAAATTACTTCTTTACTATAAATGCAAACCACTACAATTAATTTACAAATGAATTCATTTGGAACCATGATTTCTCCTTGCTTTTCAACTCTGTCATCTTTGTCTGCCCTTCACAAAGTATCTATTTTTTCACATACTTTAAGCTTTGTACTGCCTTGTTCTTCCTTTCCTCATAGCCTATCCTCTTGTTACTGATTTCTTTCCCAACCTTTTCCACTGTGACCTGTGAAACTCTGTTTCTTACTAAATCAAGAAACCTTGCATCTTGCTTATACATTTAACTGAGGAAACTACTTCTAGGCCATTCTTCAAGGACCTAGACAATAAAAATCAGTTAGCCTAATAGCTAGTGTCTTACTTTGATTTCCTCTGCTCCTAGTGGGTACTAAATACTGAATTGTAAGCTTTTTAGAAGCTTACATGCTTATTTTATCTGCACTTAAATTCTCCCATCCTATATGCACCATATAGTAAACTTATTTCAGAACAATTGCTCTTCAAAAAGCTGCCTTTTCTACACCATGGTTTTGCTAACACTGTTTTCCTGCACTAGAATATAACGCTCTACCTTTTCTTACTTTTGAAATCCTAATATTATTTAAGATTTGGTGAAAATTTCACCTTCTTCAAGAAGCCTTAGATACAACTGATTTGAACTACACATTGTTTTTTGGTCCTTTGATTGTACTTTGTACTTTTTTACATAGCTTGTCTTGCATTATATTTGACATATGCCTGTATTTATTTTCTACCTGGTTGCAAGGTTTTTAGAAGGAAGAGCTATCCTCAAGTTATCTTTGAACCTTGGAAGAATAGTTCAGAGCTGAAATGATAGCAGGTGTCTTAGGCAAGAATATTTTACTGGCATGGAATTGTAGTCTTAAAAAGCACTCAACAGAAAGGTTACTGTAAGGACAACTAGTAAAATCACATGGAGATCTAAATACAGGCACCAGAGTATGTACAAGACTCTTGGGAAATGGAACTGGGAAAACATTAAAAACTAAGGATTTTGTTTTTATCTCTTTCTCTCTCTCCCTCAGGTGATGCATGGCTTCTCTCATTTCTGTCTCATGTTCACTTTGTCAGACTAGTTTCCTCAAAATCTGATGGCACAATGCCCGCACTGTTCTAGCCTGGACTGTACATGACTTGTATCTTTAAGCTTTCATCTCTATCTAGCAATTTTCTCTGTAGTCTCTTAGTTTAAATTTCCAAGGAGGATTCTTGTAGTTCCTGTTTTTGAGCCCGGGCATAATTTATTGTGGATTACTGGGCAGAGTAAGGATTGGCTACTCTTGAGCTGGGTTTATACCCTGGTCCACACAGGTGTGCCAGGAGAGAAAGGGGATGTTTTGTATCTTACATGCTCCCACCCCTATTATGCTAAGCATTTCCCAGAATCTTTGGAAGAATCAGCCCCTCAAACAGGCCCTATGACACAGCATAGTAGATCTTCTTCTAATAGTTATTGCATTGAATTGATCTAAAACCTAATGTGAATAAAATTTGGTTCAACTCTTACCGTAATAATTACATATTTCTCCTCAAAGACTATGCTTACAATAAGATAGTTCATTAAGCACTTATCCATTCAATGTTAATTACACTATTTAATCATTTCTATTTATAAGATCAATTTGTTCATATGTGTTTTTGTGATTGCATGCTAAATACATCTAGTTTTGAATGACAGTTCTTTAAAATGGTGCATTATATGATAGTTTAAGCTCTATATTTTAAAAATGTAATGATTTTTGTCTAAAATTTATTTCCAAAGATTACAGTTGGCTTGGAAAATATAAACACAAGGAAAGGTCTTTCTACTGGTTCACATTATCTGGCTGTTGTTTACTTTATTGCTTTGTATTTAGAAAAGTACAATGGGATTTCCGTATCCAGAGAAGCTTTGCTGTCAGAGCAGGAATATGAATGATGATGACGATGATGATGATGATGATAATAATAATGCTTATATTTCCAAAGGTGTAAAGGTTGTGTGAGGTAATGTTTGCCTGAAACATAGAAGTTTCTCAATAAATGGTATTATTTTCAAACACATAGCTATCAGATTGGTTTTCCTAAATTACCACTTTCTTTATTTTGCTCTTTTGAGGCTCTCTTCCTCTTCCTATATTTTCTAACTTATCTCTTGGTAAATTTTCCATGTAAGTTGTACCATCCTCTTCACTATATCCTTTCAAGACATTCCACTGTATGTCTGTGCCTTTCATGTTTATTTTCTTCTCTTCTTGGAATGTACTTGTAATGTACTCTTCTTGGAATGTACTACATTCTTCTTTTAACTTTGATAAATTCTATTCTTGTTCGAAGACATTAAATACCACCATTTTCAGGAGAGATAGTCCAGTACTGTGGAGCGCGTCTAGATTTTGATGTCAGAACACCTGGGTCTGAAATCTTACCTACGGGTTATGTGACCTTAACAAGTTGTATAATTTCACTTTAATCATCTGTGAAATGAAGATCAGAAAAATGTTACTATAAAATCTTTTACGTGTACCCTAATCCACAGGCATTTCCCCTTTCTGATTCCCCCCTACCCTCAGTCTGTATGTATAATGGTATGATACCTTATGTTTTTCTTTCCTTGTCTTTATGCTAGCCCTGTCTCTTAGGAAAACTATAGATCTATATTTTTAAAGAACATATTAAGACAAAAATGTTCTGTGTTTTTAGAAGACTAGATTTTAATAATAGAAGTTAGCAGCAACCAAGTAACTGTTGTTTCGTAGTTAGTGAGGTTTGATTAAATTGCAGGATTTAGGGAACTGTTCCATTCTGTGATCAGGTATCTTTAAGGTAGTTGTGACCTCCCTCTCCAGAGGCATTATTCTGTTTCATGGCAAGTCCACCTTGGATAACTGCTGTGGTCTTTTCTTTGAGTTTAGTTTGAGAAAAACACTGGGAGACCAAAATGGGCCTTTGCTCCCATTGTTACAGCATGAATCATTTGCCTGGATAATTAGGGTCTAAGTGCTGTCATTATAGAGATTAAAGGCTATGGTAACACTTGCTGAGGCTCCCTCCTTGTTTAGGCACCAGCTGCCTCCAGGATGAGTGAGGCAAACTGCTGAATATAATGGTGTGGCAGGCTTCTAAGTGGCTTCCAAGTGAGGGTAGGATACACTGCTTGATTTAAGTAATAGAAACGGAAACAAAGACTATTAAGGCTGCACGCAGCACCTTAAATGTGCATGCATCACATTATTGTGGGTATGAAATCTTGATCTTTATCACAAAGTTGTTGTTCTGTTAACTGTTAATGGTTCTTTCATACTTGGAATAAAGAGGTTTTCACCTGCACCCCCCATCCCTTTTTTTGAAGAGGTTGCTGAGTAGAATATGGATGGATGGCTCTATATCCCATGTCCTTAAAGAGATTCTGGTGTCTCATGTTTGTGTCCTAATACAAAGTTTACTGTCTACTATTGACTTCTTTATGTTGCAGCTAGATCTTCCAGAGGTGTGACAAAACAGCTTCTCCCTCACTTGCCTTTGGCCGCTCCCCACTTTTCCTACCATTTATGAAAGGCAGGAGGGCACTTTCAAGTGAGTAAGGGTGTAGTAAAGTGAGTAAAAGTGAGTAAGGGTGTAGACGCTGGAGTCAGCTCTCAGCTCCACCACTTACCAGGTGTGACCCATGTCTGTTCTATAATCTCTCTTATCTCAGTTTTTTATTTTGTTAGCCCCTCATAGGGTTCCTAAGAGATGTAAATGATTAATAGTTAGAAAAGTGCCTAGCAGATAGTAATCACTCAATAATTGTTGTTTTTAAAAATACTCTTGTTACTGTTGAGTACACATGGCTTTTAATCCATGAAAGAACACTCTGGGAAGTAGGTTTATCACAATGAAATAGATATGGAAGTTTTGCTTTAGCAACATTAAGGTACAGACATAAAGACATAGCTACTAAATAGTAGAGGCAGAATTCAAAATTCTAGTCTGACACTGAAATCTGCTCTCAATCTCTGTGCTCTATTGCCTATGGTCTGTTTACAAATATTTCTTGACTGTGTACTATATTTTAGTCCTTTTAAACATTAATGTCATTTATGTCAGTCTCCCCAATTAAGATGTTAGAAGTCCACATGTTCTACTTTTGTCTTTCACTGAATGCCTGTAGTAAAAGCTTAAAAATTGGCATTTGCTAATTCCTTTTGATGGACCTAAAGTATTGATTCCAGAGAAGTCACTTCCCAATGTCAACATCCTTCGCAGGTTTCCACCTTTGTGTTCTTGGAGATTATGGTTAATGAGCAAAACGGATAAAAACTGGCTCAGCAAGCAGCCTGGGGCTTCCCTGGTCTCTCTCCTCATCGTGGTTCCTCTTCCAGGTGTTTGGAGAAACTTAGAACTCTCCCATGGTCCATTTGCTCATTCCTCTGTGCAGCTTGTGACAGCAAGTAGACAAAAGGTAGACCCGAACATGAAACTGTATATATTTAAAATTTAGTTGAGTAAATATGTAATCTGCTTAGAGATCAGTATCTTGAAAATTTGAACTTTAGAACGTATAAGGACTGGAGGTACAATTGTGTCTGTGCTTAGGGTTCAGCTCTGAGCATATTTCCAGCTGTGGCAGAAGTTTCAGTATGTGCCACTGAACTCATCAGTAGTTGAGTGTTCTTGATTGCAGTGACAGCATTGAAATTATTACTATATTTAACCTAGTGTAGGTCCACAGAGCAAGAACATGATTTGGAATGACAATGAGGCAGTCACTTAAATGCTATACTTTTTATTTTTTCCATTGTGAAAGTTTGTTTTGTAACATATGGGTGACTTTCCAGATATCTTTTTAAATGATACCCTGTTAGTTGACCAAAATTTTTCAACTCTAATGAATTCAAAATTATCTAAAGATTCCAAACAGTGAAGCATGGGAAAAAAAAATTAGAAAAATAATTTCATAAAAATTATGACAAAGGTTATGGGCCTGAGAAAATATTTGGACATTAAATATATGGTAGCTAGGAAACAAATCTTTTTTTTTATTGTTTTATTTTTTGGCTTTAATTCATGAGCACATAATTAGGAAAACCAAATTTCAGAGTCTTTGAATTTAAAATTTAAAAGTCTTATATTTCCTTGACCCAAATTAAAACAAAATTTTGTGTTAAGAAATAGAGTTTTTATATGTCCAGTAAACAGAAGTGTGGATTAGAAGAAAAAAAAGGAGAAAAGTAGATTTTACTTAAAAGATGAATTCCTGGGACATCACCATTTTGATTCAGAAATCCCAGGGTAATGAGTATCCAAATGATTCTGATACAGGTAGTCTGGTGATTAATCTTTGAGAAAATGGGACTGAGAGCACGTTATGTACTTTAAAGCTACTCAATAAATATTTACCTCATGTTCTGTTAAGTGAGTACAGTGATATTGAACCTGACTTCAAAAATGAAAATAATAGACAACAATAAGTTCTTATGATGTAGGAGATATTGGATCCGCTAGCAGTTTCTGAGTGTGGGCTGGGATTGTGTCTCGTGAAGCCAAAGAATGGAAATGCGGACCAGGGAGAGGCAAAAAGTTTTAATAAGAGGATAGTTTATTAGAGGCAGGAGAAGAAGTTGCAGCTCCCGTATGGGGGGGGATCCCGAATGGGGGGTGCCCCATGACTGAGGCAAAAGCTGTTACTTTTATACCTTCCCTTTGCCTGCTTGGGGAAAGGGAGCTGTTTGAAGAAGGGAACTGTTTGAACAAGGGAACTGGCACCTTCTAATGAAATTCGTCTACCAGGTTTGTTCTGCTTGCCCATCCTAAAGGAATTAGCAAAGTAACCTATTTTTTTATCTATCAAATCTGCTCCTTTTGTCAGGCCAAAATGAATTTTATGATTAACCTCAAAGCCTTGTTACATTATGTCCTGGAGCGAAAGAGTGATTTCAAAACCTGAAGTTTTAGGATATGACTGTCTTTGTTTATTCCACCAGGGACCTCCCTCTCTACCTAGGGACACGCTAACTGTCCTGTATCACTTCAACAAATATTTATTGAGCACCTACTGTTTTCCAGGTACTGTTCCAGGTGTTGGGAATACAACAGTGAAGAAGTAACAAGTCCTTGACCTTAAGGAGTTTACAACCTGGATAAGAATGATAGAAAATAATGAAACAAATCAATATATAGTATGTCAGAGGCTGACGCGTTATGAAGCAAAATAGAGCAGAGTCAAGTGAATGAAAATGGGGTATTGCACTATGATTATGAAGGGGAGTAGGAAGGGAAATGATGTTTATTGAGTACACCATATTCATTAACCCTCAGAACCCAGAAAGTTAGTGTGTATAATCCTTATTGTATAGATGCCAACACTAAGACTCATGAAGGTTAAATGAGTTGCCCAAGGTCTCCGAGATGGCAACTATTGAAGTCAGGATCAAACCAACGTCTTGTTGGTTCTGTTCTACCATGCTGTTCTTGCTTCCCCTCTACTCTAGTGTCTAATGAGCAAATATTTTTATTAGCACTTTTCAATATATAAAGTGTATTTCCATATACACTATTGTCTAATATTCATAATAATCCTAATGAAAGAATAGTATTATCAGACTGATTTTAAAGAGGAGAAAACTGAGACTCATAGAAATTAAATTATTTCCCCAAATTAGAAAGTGGCATGTCCACAAGTCTTTGACTCCAAAGGCTTTAACCTTTCTCCAAGCTAGAAACCAAGCTAGAGATGATGTTACTTGGTGTTTAGGAGCATGACCTCTGGAGGTGAAAGCCCAGCATTTGAATCCCAGATCCACCACTTAGTAGTTATTTAACTTTGGGGTTTTAAGCAGTTGAAACCTTGGTTTTCTCTTCTGTAAAATGGAGGTAATAATAGTACTTAACTTATTACGAGGATTAAATGAGTGAACACATCTAAAGCACTTAGTACAGTGCCTGGCTCACAGTCAGTGCTATATAAAAGTTAGCTGTTAATATAATGTTGGAGAGATGAAAGTAACCTACAATTAAAAGTCATATGTTCTACCCTATAATTAAGTGTTAAATGATGTGGCTTTGACAATAATTACAGCAGAAGTTCAGAGAGTAAGTATGACCTAGACAAGAGCATGGACTTCAAGATTCACAGGAATGTGCCAGGAATTTTCAAAGTCCCCAATGGAAGTCTCCACACTGGCTTTTCCTTTTAAGCTTCTTGATTAGTATATTGTTTGCTCCAACACACCAACCACCTCCGGCAACTTCAGTGTTAAACAATTTCCTCTGATTATTTTGGACTAAAGTTCCTGGGGCAACAAGGCAAGCTGAGTCAGGTCAAAGAAGCTTGTGAGTGAGCTCCTTAATGGAGCCACTAAATGGGTCACATAGTACCATTCCCTGAGAATAGGGCTTTGAAAGAGCTCCGACCCATTCTCCTCCGTCCACTGGCTTCTAGACTGCTGTTTTTCATTTGTTTTTACCATGATTGTGTGCTGTTCTTTTTTAAGACTACAGCAAATGGCTGGGGTGAGGGGAGAGGGAGAGAAATATCCAGCAAGAAAAAATGTCACAAACTTGTTTTTACTAAGATACAACAATTTTTTTTTGAATAAATACTCCTTGGATGGCTACAAACATTAGTTAATTTTCAGAGTTCTGAAAAAGTTGATTCCAATGCATTGTTTTTAGTGCTCTCATTGCTGTGATAGAGGACAGTTTTTGGAGGTTCTTACATGATCATTTTCACTGACATCACTGGTAATATTTAATTAAATAACATAGGAACAATAATGATTTGGGAGTAAACAGCAGACTTTGGGTAAAAACGTGATACAGTTAATAGGAGCAGGTGTGCCCTGGATTATGTGAGAGAACTATGGACTTTGAGCACTTAGCCCACCGTGGGCCGATCAGTGTGCTTTAGGGACGGATCGCTCTGTTTTCTTTTGTGGGTCTTTAAATGGATGTGTCAAGAAAGCATCTATTGTAGACATTTAGAAAAAATAAAATATTTTATTGTGGATCCCCTTGCTAAGCACAGATCATTTCTGACTTTATTGAATTAAGTTTGAGATCGCTCCAGCGTATCCTAATAGCTTTTCAAGAGGTTATGTTTTGGGTTCTTTATTTTAAAGTAGGGAAGCAATTGAATGGCAGGCCCTGACTTCAATTTGCAACAAAGACTGAGCCTGGAAAGGCTATGAACACTTTAAAAACACCTGGAAATGCTTTTGTTCTCCAGTCAATCTTGCCCAACATTCACTGTTGAGAGTGTATCCTTCCTTTCTCTTATTGCACAGCCTTGAGTATTTCTGGGCAAGCTGTAGGGCAAATCCTGTCTTCTGCTTGTTGATCAGTGTTTCCACTGTTGTTATCATTTTATCGAAGTAGAATCAAGGAATGAATCTCTTATGTATTTATAATAGTGATCAGGTCATGGTCAGATGCTTGATTCAGTTCTAAGGAAATTGTCTATATCAGATTGATTTGAAATATACTGTGGAGCACAATGTAAAATATATTATCTGAGATTATCGACTGCTATCCCACCTACCTGCTTGTGATTTAAATATATAGTTCCCATCCCTCATTTTTGAAAACAACTTTACTGATGTATATTTTCCATATCATACAATTTACTCATTTCAAATATACAATTCAATGATCTTTAGTAACTTCACTGAGTGGTACAACAATCACCATAAATAAATTTTGGAATTTCATCTCCCCAGTTAAGGTTTTGACTCACATTACTTATATAGAGAAAGTTTTGACTCATCTCACGTCATTTACATGTTCCCATCCCACCCTCAGCCTCAAACAACCACTGATCTACTTTCTGTTTTTATAAATTTACCCTTTCCGGACATTTCATGTAAATGGAATCACACAATGTGTGCTTTTTATATCTGACTTCTTTCGATTTGCATAAAATTTTAGAGGTTCATCTATGACTTAGTATATGTCAGCAGCAGTTTGTTCTTTTATATTGCTGAAGAGTATCCTATTTTATGGGTATGTTGCATTTTTCTTATCCAGTCCCACATTGATGGACTTTGAGATTATTTATAGTTTTTGGCAATATTAAATGATACTACTATGAAGGTTCATGTGCAAGTCTGTGGGGATGCTAGTTGTTTAACTAGATTGTTGAACAGACTGTCCTTCCCCCATTGTGTTTCCTTGGCACCTTTGTCAAAAATCAATTGACTATAAATAGAAGTTTTTTACCCTGGACACTTAGTTTTGCTCTGCTGATCTACATATGTCTATCCTTTTACCAGAATCACATTGTAACTTTAGAGTAAGTTTGAAATTGGAAAGGGAAAGACTTCCTACTTTGTTCTTTGTTTTCAAAATTGTTTTTGGCTATTCTAGTTTTCCATTCTCATATAAATTTTAGATCCATTCTTAAATTCCTATTAAAGAGTCTGCTGGAATTTTGATAGGATTGCTTTGAATCTAAAGATCAATGTGGGGAAAACTGCAATCTTAACAAAAATGAGTCTTTCAATCCATGGACATGGAGTGTCTCTTCATCTGTTTAGATCTTTATATTCCCTCACCTAAGTTTGGTAACTTTCTGTCTACAAATATTACACTTCTTTTGTTAAATTTAATCCTAAGCCTTTTTTAAAAAAATGTTATTGTGAATGGAATTGTAGTCTTTAGTTTTAGACTCTTGACTGGTCATGTGTAGAGCTCAACAGATCTCATTTATTTTGATGTCTACCAAAAATAAATTATGTGATGGCAGGGTCCTGGCTGATTTAAAATGATGCTGTAAATTCTTAAGGTGATTATAAACCTTTCATGGATAAAATCATATTTTATATCAGAATATACCTGAAACCCTTAGCATATGTCTTTTACATACAGTGGGAGCTTCTGATATTGTTATAGAATAAACATGAATTTTGGAACATTATTTTTTCAGTTTAAAACAACATGTCTACAGGTCCACATTAATTACCTTGATGGACTCTTTCTCTATATAAGTAATGTGAGTCAAAACCTTATCATAGGCTCTTATGAAATTAGGAGTGAAAGGTTTTGTCATTGATAAGAACTGAAGTTTTCTAAAATTACGTTCTTTATTAGCATTAGGCATTTTTCTGACAAATGTCTTTGTTTTAACAGAATAAACAATATTGTTTATTTTTACTTGATAGGTGGTAATTGTTTAAATAAGAGTATACTTGCTCATTTAAAATACTTCAGGAAATTTCTTCTAGGTTATTCTTAGAAAGTATTACTTACTAATACTTAGAAAAGCAACTTAGAAAGTAACTTAGAAAGTATTGCCAGAAGATAATTTGATGTACCAGAAGATCAGTGCCTCTAGGTAGTACTTCTTCAGTTGCTGTTAATGTCTTCACTAACTTTTATCTCTATAATATTGAGTTTGGGGAACATTTTTAAAATGTCAGGGCAGAATCAATCTTGGTCTGTTATACTGGATGGGTTTGTCCAAATATTTACCTCTGGGCACAGGAAAGTTTTTTTACTAAAGTGGAGGCTTAGTAATATTTGTAAGGTGCAAATGGAAACTTTTTCTGTGGGCTGAATAGTGGACGTATGGTAGGGTGATCACTTGCAGATTACCAAGCATGTATGATGGGGGCCATGTAAGAATGCCAGTCCCAGACTCCATCTGTAGCACTCATGTCCTGTCTCATTGACTATTTATCTTAGATTTTTTTTTTTACCATGATTGTGTGCTGTTCTTTTTTAAGACTACTGTAAATGGCTTATTTTTAATAAGGTGTTATGTTATTAATATTTGCATTAAAATAAGCTGGCATGGGCTTGTACATCCCACTTTGTACTTTCAGCTTCTACCATGGTCTTATGAGATACTTGTGCAGTGACTGGAGTTCTCACTGTCATGAATTATAGTTAAATCTGAAGGATAATCAGCAATAACCTGACCCTTTTTTGATGTAATGTATCTAATACCTCCCATCCAAAGACAGCAGGCAGGGCTCTTGCTGATAAAATATAATACACTATGAGACATGAAACAGGAGCCGTTCACTCCTTCTGGTTTCAGGTAGTGATATGAAGTAGCCTCTTGAGGTACCAATCTGTGCTGTGGCCCATGCCATGGCCTGTAAAATACATGACGTCATCACTAACCACTGGGGTCTGAGGGAAATGGGGATTTTAGGTTAGATGGATATGAAAAAATGCATGAAGAATAGAGGCTGAGCTGTCCTGCTCTAGAGGGCATCTAAAGAGATCTGATTACCCTCCCTTTCGTGGTATTGCCATTTACTGTAGTGTATAAAGTTAAACCTGTTTATGCATTTTGGTACTTGGTAGCACTTTTACATTTGTAATAGCTCTCAAAAATCAAAAATACATTAAAAATGACAACTATAAGTAGTGAATTTCTGATTCTGAAGGGTAATTTATAAAGAATGTTCTTTATAAACCAACTAGGTGGGGGAAAGGCACATACCGAGAACGATAACTGACCATATGAAAACCTGAAGGCATAAAACTGAAGCATCTCCTTCAAATATGAATAGTTCCTTTAAGAACTTTATGCCTGAAGACCATGTGTAGAGCATGTGCCTTCATACGTCATCCTGAAGCATGACATTTTATTTGTATCAAATGACTACTCTTTAAAATTAGCTTTTTCCTTTTTGATTCAGTTTTATTTTACACCTGTGGAAAAATACTGTTTATGTGTCAGCTTCACAAGCAGACCTTTACAATCAGTTAAATAATGTCCATTTTATATCCTGACATCAGATACTTCAAATAGAAAATTATTTGTTTATTCCTATAATGGTTTGATATTTTCATCCAATTCATAGAAGTTAAAATAAAACTTTAGAAGTTTATTCTGCCAAATCTGAAACAATGTAAAGCTGACAGTATTATGAATACCATCATAAGTTCCATTAAAAGTTTCAACATTGTTGGTAAAATTAGTTGTTTTTCATGTAATAGACATATGTATTTTGGTGGAGCACCAAATGTTCTCATTAAATTAAAACTTGACTCTAGGATTGTTTGTGGTGTAGTCTTCCATACAACAGAATCTGAAATTGTACAAATTTGTGTAATTTGTAGTTATACAAATTTACAAATATTTTAGCATAAATGGGACTATACATTTTTTTGTGATGTAGCTAAATGTGAATTTTAAAAAGTACTTTAACATGTACTGTTATCAAATAGATTTTAGGAATGTTTAAACCTTTGGAGAATTTCTTTGTAAAACAACTTAAGTTTAACTATAATGATAAAGAAATTTTATCTAAACAAGTCATAAATTTTGACTGCATTTTTGTCAAAAACAAATTGAAAATTTTAATCAATGCTGTTAGTGAATAAAGTTCCCAAATGTCAACATTTGAAACTTTTAGCAAATTACAATTATTGCAAAACCTTATGACATAGAACTTTTTCCCAATGACAGAACTGAATAAATTAACTGATGATCACCAATGGAGTATAAAATTTAAATCTGAAATTCTGCATTTGCGTACCAAAATATCTTGACTTGTGAGGAGAATCTTTTGATGGAGCTTTATTTTTTATTAGATAAATCTATATTATATGCCAGAATGGAATGAAACTGAGGACTATGATTTTGCGGTATCCAAGTCTGGCAAAATATTAGATGAAAAGAGATGATTTATTTGATGAGATTTGTCTTGTAAAAATATTTGTTAAAGAAAATACTTTGAATGAGAGCCAAAAAGCTAATACCTGTGAAAATATTTAGGTTGAAATATTGACAAATTTTAGCACAAAATCATCATTGATAATATCCCCTATTGAGTAGAAATTGCTTTGAGTTTTCCGACCATCTCAACACCTGTACAGAGAGTTCTTATTTTAAAATATTATGGTCTGCAAGAAGGATCAATTGAAGATATCAATAAGTTCAAAATGTGGAAGAACATTGAAGGCAGTTTTATGAAAACCCTGAAAAAAGAATAAGATTATATAGAAAATAAATTCTTCAGAAAAATACTGGGAACACACTATTAGAGAAAAATGTTGTTTAAAAAACTGATTAAAATGAGAATAATTTCTCTGCTTTTGTTATTTGTTAATGTCCAGATATTCAATATGAGTTTAAAAATTTTTTTGTTTAATGTACATAGATGTGTATAGTACTATTTAAAGTGTTTTTAAAGTGTTTTTTAAATAGTCTAATAATATAATGCAAATAATTTGTTGGACAATAATATTTCAAAAACTCATTTATTTTTTATTATTTTTAATGCCCCATTTCTCTCCGAGGAATTCCAGCTGGGATGATTCATTTTATGGTTATCCTGCATGCAAAGGATATGTTAGCCAAAGAACTGTATCTTGAGATTCATCCTGGACTACCTGTCTTCAGCACTCAAGTGGCTTCTACTAGTTCCATGCCTGGTGCATTTTGCTTATTTCACATTCTTTCTTGCCCTGTCTCCACCTTTGATTTTGGATTTTCAGTAATTCTAGTGATGGCTATATCTCTGGACTCAGTGGCTAGACAGAAATAGTAATATGACCACTTGTTTTGATCTTGGAAACCTTTCTTGAGAATTCCTCCATTGGAAGTCCCATTGGCTTGGCCTGATATTTAAGATTCTTCCTATCTGTGCCTTGGTTCCAGCTCTTCTGAGTTCTGTGTGGAGCAATCTTGTTGATTGCCAATCTGTAGATTTTATCATTACCACTTTTTAAATTTTTCATGTTTTATTATTTCCTCCTATATATTTCAAAGACTCTCCCATTAGTGACAAGATTTAATTCACTTATATTGTACTCTAAAGGATCTAAAACAGATGACTTGATTTTCACATCAATGCCTACTAATAGGAGTACTTATTTACATTTTAATTTATTAACTTTAAATCATTAAACTTCTATCTCTTATTTTTCTGAACATCCTAATTCTAAGACAAACTCTTTATGTAGGTAACTATTAGATTTAGCAATGGCATAATTGTTTCGTGAAATTTAATTAACTTGAGTTTGTCATCCTTTTGGAATACCACAGAGGTTTCTATCTACTAGACTATTCTAAAAAACTGTTACCAGATGCAATTATGATAAGATTCACTTATGAAAATTAATTTCTGATTATCCCATACTTAATAACCTTATGTGTAAAAATTATATCTTCGAGATTGATAATATTCAGCTACCAGTTTTGTGTAAAAATCAAAACTAGTTATAATGGTCAAAACAAGGTATGGTCCTAGTGTCACTTTAATCCTTATAAATATGACATGATTACCTCCTACAAAGGATAGTAGCTTTTCTTTAATCCATATAATGTAAAATACTGCTGATGGTATCACATCACAGGAGATAAGTAATAACTTTTTCACTGAACAAATTAATCAATGAAAATTTTTTTTTCGTGACTTGGGTTAATTATACTTTTTCTGTTGTAACCTAAGAAACCCAAGAATTATGCTCACATAACTTACCAGAATTTCAGGCTGTGTGCATATTTCTTTGTATATTTATACTATCATAATATCACCTCGCATTTGGGACCTTGGACAGATGAAGGTGCCATCTAGGAAGGGGTTATATGCCACTTTGGGTTGTGATATTTCTAAATTGGTAGTATCTAGATTAATTATTATTTTTTCATCTAGTTGTCTGTTGACATGCAAATCTACCAGGAAAGGTTGGAAATATTGGTTTCTTTTGCTTTGAGCTCAGCTTTCTCCCATGCCTTCAGGTCCTTGAATGCCACATTTGAAACTTACAATTGCCATAATAGCAAATAACACTGTGTAGAATGTTGGTGCTATACAAGCTCAAGAAGAAACCTTGAGAATTACTCATCCAAAGGTGTTAGATGAGAGACTCACTTTGGGTATTTTACTCACTAAATAATGTACCATTATTGTGCTAGTTAATAACTCCTATTGCGTATGGATGCTTACGTAAAATTCAGTAATAAGCCAGTTGGATGTCTAAGATGGTAAAAACCCCACCCATTGTATATTGCAGTTGTTTTTGTCTTGTCCAAATAGAAACTTGTTTATAAATATTTGTTATGTTGTTTCTAATTGTTGCTGCTGCCAACTGAATTAATAATAGGGCCTTTGGGGCAACCATCATCCTGCAGATTCATGTATCAGATAATTCTACATTAGAGAACTTGAATAACTTTAATAAACAAACTGGAATTTTAGAAAATGACACTCAAAACTGATATGGTGGCATAGATGCTACAATCTGCTAATTTGCTTAATTTTTGTGTGCTATTTTTTTGCCTCAGGCTGAAGGTGTACCAAGTATAGGGCCTGGAAAAATAATATTTTTTTAAAACTCACAGCACTACTTTTCTAGAAAATATAAAAGCTGAGTGTTGGTCTTCATCACAGTTAGTGGATTTCTTTGTTTTTAATTTGTATTAAATTTATTGGGGTGACATTGGTTAGGAAAATAACATAGGCTTCAAGTGTACAATTCTATAATACATCATGTATATATTGCATTGTGTGTTCACCACCTAAAGTCAATTCTTCTTCCACCACCATATATTTGTTCTCCGTTACCCCCCTTCTACCACTTTCCCTCTTCACTTACCCTCTGGTAACCACTAAACTGTTGTCTGTGGCTATGAATTTTTGTTTCTTTTTTGGTTTGTCTTATTCCTTTGTTGCTTTCAGTTTTATATCCCTCATATAAGGGAAGTCATATGGTTCTTGACTTTTTTTGTCTGGCTTATTTCCCTTAGCAAGCTATCTCAAGATCCATCCATGTTGTCACAAATGGCAGTATTTTGTCTTATGGCAGAGTAGTATTCGTTGTGTATATATACCACATCTTCTTTAAGCATCTATCAAAGGATGCCTTAGTTATTTCTAGGTCTTGGCCACTATGAATAATACTATAATGAATATAAGGATACATATATCTTTAAGGGTAAATGTTTTCAGAGTTTTTGAGTTTTTGAGAAAAGGGATTGCTCGGTCATGTGGTAATTCTATTCTTAATTTTTTGATGAATATCTTTACTGTTTTCCATAGTGGCTGTATCAATTTACAGTCCCACCATCATTAGTGGCTGTACCAATATACATTCCCACCAGCAGTGGGAATGTAAATTGCTGATGGGAATGTAAATTGGTGCAGCCACTATGGAAAACACTTGTTATTATTTGTCCTCACCAACACTTGGTATTCGTCTTGTTGATGATAGCCATTCTAACAGGTGTAAGGTGAGATCTCATTTACATTTCCCTAATAGATAGTGAGGTTGAGCATTTTTTCATATATCTGTGGCTGTTTGTATGTCTTCACAGTGGCCTATGTGGGGATCGAACCAGCAACCGTGGTGTTATCAGCGCCACACTGTAACCAACTGAGCTAACTGGCCACCCCTGCCCATTTTTCAATTGGATTGTTTGTTGTTCTTAGTTGAATTGTATGAGTTCTTTATATATTTTGGATATTAGCCCATTATTGGAGGCATTGTTTGCAAATATCTTGTTCCACTTAGTTGATTGCTTCTTTGTTTTGTTGATTTCTTTTGCCGTGCAGAAGCTTTCTAGTTACACATAGTTCATTCATTTATTTTTGCTTTTCTTTCCCATACTTTTGAGGTCAAATACATAAAATTCTCTCTGAACTCAAGGTCCATGAGTTTAGTATCTTTGCTTTGCTCTATGCCATTTATTGTTTCAGCTTTTATGTTTAGGTCTTTGATCCATTTTGAGTTAATTTTGGTATATGGTGACAGATGGCATTCTAGTTTCATTCTTTTGCATGTGGCTTTCCAATTTTCCTAGCACCATTTATTGAAGAGGCTGTCTTTTCTCCATTGTATGTTTTTGGTTCCTTTTTCAAAAATTATCTGCCTATATATACGTGGGTTTATTTCTGTGATCTTAATTCTATTCCATTTTTCTGTGTGTCTATTTTTCTGCCGGTTCCTGGTGTTTTGATTATTGTTGCTTTGTAGTATAAATTGAAGTCGTGAAGTGTGATACTTCTGGCCTTGTTCTTTTTTCTCAGGATTGCTTTGGCTATTTGGGGTCTTTTGTGAGTCCATACAAATCTGATATATTTTTTTTGGTTCTATTTCTTTAAAAATTTCCATTAGCATTTTGATAGGAATTGCATTACATCTATATATTGCTTTGGGTCATATGGCCATTTAAAACTATGTTGATTCTTCCAATCCATCAAAGCAAATCTTTCCATTTCTTTGTGTTTTTCTTTTAATGATGTCATAGATTTTAGTGTATAGGTCCTTTATATCCTTTGTTAAGTTTATTCCTAGGTATTTTATTCTTTTTCTTGCAATTGCAAAATGAGTTTTTTTAAAAAAATTCTTTTTCTGAAATTTTATTGTTGGTATGTAGGAATGCAATCAATTTTAATATAGTGATTCTTGTATCCTCCAACTTTGCTGTATTTTTTTTATTGTTTCTAATAGGTTTTTGGTGGAGTCTTTAGGGTTTTCTATATAAAGAATCATGTCATCTGTAAAAAGTGACAATTTGACTCTTCATTTCCAATTTAGATGCCTTTTATTTATTTAATATTCCCCTACAAGAGTGTTTAGAAATCAGAGATGCAAAAAGAGAGTGGGAAAAACCCCAAATATGTTGAGATTAAACAGAATGGTACTAAAAAATGACTGGGTCAAAGAGGAAATAAAAGGAGAGATCAAAAGATATGTAGAAACAAATGAGAATGAAAATACAATGTTTCAAAATTATTGGAATACTGTGAAAGTCATAATAAGAAGGAATTTTATATCATTATAGGCCTATCTCCAGCAACAATAAAAATCCCAAATAAACAATCTAACATAATATCTTAAAGAACTAGAAAAAGCAGAGCAAAAGAAACCCAAAGTCAGCCGAAGGGAGGAAATAAAATATTAGAGCAGAATTAAGTGAAATAGAGAACAAAGAGACAATAGAAAATATTAATGCAGCAAAGAGCTGGTTCTTTGAAAAGATTAATAAAATTAACAAACCCCTGGCTAGACTCAGAGAAAAGACACAAATGAAATCAGAAATTAAAGAGGAAAAGTTGCTACAGATACCAGACAAATACAAAGGGTCATGAGAGAATACTATGAAAGATTTTATGCCACCAAATTAAATAACCTAAAAGAAATGGATAAGTTCTTAGAAATATTAATCTTCCTACACTGAATCATGAAGAACTGCACAATCTAAATAGACCAATCTATAGTAAGGAAATTATAATAAAACAATCATCCCAAACCTTTCCAAAAGCAAAAGTCCAGGACAAAATGGTTTCACTAGTGAATTCTACCAAACACTCAAAGAGGATTTAACTCCTGTCCTCAAACTCTTCCAAAATATTGAAGAAGAAACTATACTTCCTAACTCATTATATACGGCTAACATTACCCTGATATCAAAACCTGGTAAGGATAACACACAAAAAAGAAAATTACAGATCAATATCTCTGATAAATACGGAGGCAAAAATCCTAAACAAAATTCTGGCAAATGGAATACAAAAATACATTAAAAAAATTATACATTATGATCAAGTGGGGTTCATCCCAGGGGTACAAGGATGGTTCAACATATGCAATCGATCAGTGTGACACACCATATAAACAAAATAAAGGATTAAAATTTTATTATTATATTAATAGATGTTGCAGAAAAAGCATTTGATAAGATACAATATCCATTTGTGATTAAAACACTTAATAAAATGGGTATAGAAGGAAAGTACCTCAACAAAATAAAGTCCATATGTGAGAAACCCTCAGCTAATGTCATAGTTAATGATGAAAAACTGAAAGCTTTTCCTCTATGATCAGAGACAAGGATGGTCCCTGTTACCACTGTTATTCGACATGCTAATATTGGAAGTCCTAGCCAGCACAATCAGGCAACAGAAAGAAATAAAAGACATCATAGTTGATTTCAATCAACTAAAACTGATAATTGACCACAAGATTTGAGTGTCCTCTGTGTACCAGACCCATATTAGACCTAAATTAAGAATCCTGAAGACAGGCGAGAAAAAAAATGGCGGCGTGAGGTGAGCCTCTGTAACGCTCCCCTGGAATTTACAACGAATCGGACAACAATAACTCCACAAAGGACTCCCTGCACAGCAGACAGGCAAGACGAAGAGGCCCACTACTGAATTCACCTCCAGGTGGGTGAATCGCGCGAGCGGGGGAGGAGGGAGAGGAGAAGTGCGGAGACGGAGCCGCGCGGGCGCAGGACACAGACCTAGCTCAGTGCTCGGAGCCCGCTGCTCCCGGAACTACCGCCGCCGCTGCGGGAGAGGGAAGGACTGGGACTGCTAGGGCTCCGCTTACTGAGGGGGCAGCATACAAAACCGCTGAACCCAACGCTCGCTCACGGCAGACCTCGGAGCAAAGACTGAGGGAAGAGGGCTGAAATCGGTGGTTTAAGCCCTCACTGCCGAGCGGAGAGCGGAAGCCTCAGGCAGGGGACTAGCCTCCCCCTCCCTACCCTCCCAGAGCTCGCCCCGCCCCCACCTGCCCGGTGCTAGAAGCGATAAAGTAGCGGTGTCGGATCAAAGGACAGAATATTTGCTGCTCTGAGAACTGTGGACCGCAGACACAGATTCGCAGCCCAACTAGTTCCGGCAAAGGGGAAGGGAGCTGTGGAAGCAGGACTGGCTGTGGTGGTGGTCGCCGCCATTGCTCTGGGCCACCTCTCACAACTCACCCCGCCCCTGGCCCCACCTATCTGGGCGGATCCCTGCAGGAGTAAACAGAACTGCTGAAACAAACGGGCTCTGAATCTGGTGCAGAAAGAGCTTTGGAACTCCAAAAGCTCTTCGCATACCTATCAACCTGTTGCAGAAGACACTCCTGTAGATGTCTAGGAAGAGAAATAGTAAATCAGTGATTGCCATGAATAACCAAGGCAACAAGATAGCTCAGAAAGAAAGTGAAAAGTCTCCAGAAAAGGAACTTAGAGATATGGACCTTTGTGATTTAAATGACAGAGAATTCAAGATCGCAATTCTGAAAAAACTGAACGAGATGCAAGAAAACACAGAAAGGCAGTTTAATGAACTCAGAAACACAATCAAAGAACACCATGAGCATTTTACAAAAGAGATTGAAATCTTGAAAAAGAACCAAATAGAATTTCTGGAGATTAAGAACTCAATAGAAGAAATTAACAATAAAATATCCAGCTTAGGTAGTAGAGTTGACCAGATGGAGGAAAGAATCAGTGACATCGAAGATAGGAACCTGGAATTTACACAGAGGGAAGAAGAAAGAGACTTGAGACTTAAAAGAAATGAAAGAACTCTACAAGAACTTTCTGACTCCATCAGAAAGAGCAATATAAGAATAATGGGTGTACCAGAAGGAGAAGAAAGAGGGAAGGGAACAGAGAATATATTCAAACAAATCGTCGATGAGAACTTCCCAAACTTGTGGACAGAACTGGATCCTCGAATCCAAGAAGCAAATAGAACACCTAATTACCTCAATCCCAACAGGCCTTCACCAAGGCACATTGTATTGAAGCTGTCTAAAATCAATGATAAAGAAAGAATCCTCAAGGCAGCCAGGGAAAAGAAGACGGTAACTTACAAAGGAAAGCCCATTAGATTATCATCAGATTTTTCAGCAGAAACTCTACAAGCTAGGAGGGAATGGAACCAAATATTCAAACTATTGAAAGAGAGAAATCATGAGCCAAGAATAATATATCCAGCAAAGATCTCCTTTAGATATGAAGGAGGAATAAAGACCTTTCCAGACATCCAGAAGCTGAGGGAATTTTCTAATACACGACCTGCACTACAAGAAATACTAAAGGAGGCTATTAGACCACCATCAACAGGGACAACTTGTGGCAACCAAAACATAAAAAGGGGGAGCGTAAAGGCCTGAACTGGAATATGGGAATAGAGAAAGTAAGCGGACTGAAGAAACTGGAATACTCTAAATATCAAACTTTCTTTTACATAAACTCAAGGGTAACCACTCAAAAAATATCCAAATCTGAAATATATACTGTAATAAAAGAAGAAACAGAGGGAAACATCATAGAATACTACCACACAGAAATAACAGACAACAACAAAAAGGCAAAGAAACAAGGAGACACAGCCTTACCAGAAAACTAAAGACAGAATGACAGGAAATCCTCACATATCAATAATCACCCTAAATGTAAATGGACTGAACTCACCAATAAAGAGACACAGAGTAGCAGATTGGATCAAAAAACTAAACCCAACCATATGCTGCCTACAAGAGACACATCTCAGCTACAAGGACAAGCATAGACTCAAAGTGAAAGGGTGGAAATTGACACTTCAAGCAAATGGTACCCAGAAAAAATCAGGTGTAGCCATAATGATTTCCGATGAAACAGACTTCAGGGTGAAAAAGATAACAAGAGACAAAGATGGACATTTCATAATGGTAAAGGGGACTATACAACAAGAAGACATAACAGTCATCAATATTTATGCCCCCAATCAGGGAGCACCGAAATATACCAAGCAACTACTAACAGAACTAAAGGGAGAAATTGACCAAAACACAATTATACTAGGGGACTTAAATACATCATTGACAGCTATGGACAGATCATCCAAACAGAAGATAAATAACGAAATCGCAGCCCTAAATGACACATTAGATGAATTGGACATAATTGACATATATAGAGCACTTCATCCTAAAACATCAGACTATACATTCTTTTCTAGTGTACATGGAACATTCTCAAGGATAGACCATATATTGGGACACAAAATCAGCCTCAGCAAATTTAAGAAGATTGAAATCATACCAAGCATATTCTCTGATCACAAAGCTTTGAAATTGGATATCAACTGCAAAAAGAAAGCAGGAAAAAACACAAATACATGGAGATTAAACAACATACTTTTAAAGAACGACTGGGTCAAAGAAGAAATTAGAGGAGAGCTCAAAAGATACATAGAAACAAATGACAATGAAAATACATCCTACCAAAATTTTTGGGATGCCGCGAAAGCAGTTTTAAGAGGGAAATTTATATCATTACAGGCCTATCTCAAGAAACAAGAAAAATCCCAAATAACTAACCTCATGTTACACCTTAAAAAACTAGAAAAAGAAGAACAAGCGAAACCCAAGGTCAGCAGAAGAAAGGAAATAACAAAAATCAGAGCAGAACTAAATGAAATAGAGAACAAAAAGACAATAGAAAAAATTAATGTGACAAAAAGCTGGTTCTTTGAAAAGATTAACAAAATCGACAAACCCTTGGCTAGACTCACTAAGATAAAAAGAGAGAAGACACTAATTAACAAAATCAGAAATGAAAAAGGGGAAGTTATCACAGACACCACAGAAATACAAAGGATTATCCAAGAATACTATGAAGGACTATATGCCACCAAATTTAATAACTTAGAAGAAATGGACAAGTTCTTAGAAACATATAGCCTTCCAAGGCTGAATCATGAAGAACTGAAAAATCTTAACAGGCCGATCACCAGTAAGGAAATTGAATCAGTCATCAAAAACCTTCCCAAAATCAAAAGTCCTGGACCAGATGGCTTCACCAGTGAATTCTACCAAACCTTCAAAGAGGATCTAATACCAATCCTGCTCAAACTCTTCCAAAAAATTGAAGACGAGTCAGTACTCCCTAACTCATTTTATGAGGCCAACATTACCCTGATACCAAAACCTGGTAAGGACAACACAAAAAAAGAAAACTACAGACCTATATCTCTGATGAATACAGATGCTAAAATCCTAAACAAAATTCTAGCAAATCGAATACAACAATGCATTAAAAAGATTATTCATCACGACCAAGTGGGGTTCATCCCCGGGGCACAAGGATGGTTCAACATTCGCAAATCCATCAATGTGATACATCACATAAACAAAATAAAGGACAAAAATCATATGATTCTATCAATTGATGCAGAAAAAGCATTTGATAAGATACAACATCCATTTATGATTAAAACACTGACTAAAATTGGTATAGAAGGAAAATACCTCAACATAATAAAGGCCATATACGACAAGCCCTCAGCTAACCTCATAATTAATGGTGAAAAGCTGAAGCCCTTTGCTCTACGTTCAGGAACACGACAAGGTTGTCCCCTATCACCTCTGCTTTTCAACATAGTGTTGGAAGTCCTCGCCAGAGCTATCAGGCAAGAGAAAGAAATAAAAGGCATCCAAATTGGGAATGAAGACTCAACAACAAAAAAACAAACAACCCAATTGAAAAATGGACAGAGGACCTGAAGAGACATTTCTCCAAAGAGGATATACAAATGGCAAATAGACATATGAAAAAATGCTCAACATCGCTAATCATCAGAGAAATGCAAATGAAAACCACAATGAGATATCACCTCACCCCAGTCAGAATGGCTTTCATCAACAAAACAAATAGTAACAAGTGTTGGAGAGGCTGTGGAGAAAAAGGAACTCTCATACACTGTTGGTGGGAATGCAGACTGGTGCAGCCGCTATGGAAGGCAGTGTGGAGGTTCCTCAAGAAATTACGAATAGAATTACCATATGACCCAGCAATCGCTCTCCTGGGTATCTACCCCAAAAATATAAAAGCATTTCTCTATAGAGACACGTGTACGCCAATGTTCATTGCAGCTTTGTTTACGGTGGCCAAGACATGGAAACAACCAAAATGTCCTTCGATAGATGAATGGATAAAGAAGTTGTGGTACATATACACAATGGAATACTATTCGGCGTTAAGGAAAGATGATATAGGAACATTTGTGACAACATGGATGGATCTCGAGAGAATAATGCTAAGTGAAACAAGTCAGACAGAAAAAGCAGAGAACCCTATGATTTCACTGATATGTGGTATATAAACCAAAAAGAACAAGACAAACAAATGAGAAACAAAATCTCATAGACACAGACAATAATTCAGTGGTTACCAGAGGGTAAGGGGGTGGGGGGTGGGTGATGAGGGTAAAGGGGATCAAATATATCGTGATGGAAGGAGAACTGACTCTGGGTGGTGAACACACAATGGGATTTATGGACGATGTAATACAGAATTGTACACATGAAATCTATGTAAATTTACTAACAATTGTCACCCCAATAAAATTAATTAAAAAAAAAAAAAAAAAAAAAAAGAATCCTGAAGAATAAACAATGGGATTTTTTCTCTCCTGTGATTAAAGATTTAAGTTTATTTTAAAATAATAAAATGTCATAAAATGTGTGTGTGTGTGTGTGTGTTCCTATGAGTTTAAACTCTTGTATAGATTTCTGTAGTTGCCACCATAATCAGGACAGGATAAAACAATTCC
Source organism: Rhinolophus hipposideros (assembly GCF_964194185.1). Classification (NCBI taxonomy): domain Eukaryota; kingdom Metazoa; phylum Chordata; class Mammalia; order Chiroptera; family Rhinolophidae; genus Rhinolophus; species Rhinolophus hipposideros. The sequence goes on along the minus strand of NC_138052.1, from coordinate 66,546,388 downwards.
ATCACATCCCAAAATTTCCTTCTGTTGCACTTCTGTAGTCAAACACTCCCCCGAGCCCAACCCTTGGTGACCACTGATGTGTTCTGTTTCTATATGTATGCTTTTTCTAGGATATTACATCTGTGGAATCATAGGGTATGAAGCCCTTGAAGCTTGTTTCTTTCACTCAGCATAATCTATAGAAATTTATCCATGTTTTTGTACCTGTCATAATTTATTTCTTTAATAGGTCAATTAAAAAAATACACTTTTGGTGGTTATGAATAAAGCTGTTATAAATATTTACATACAAATTTTTCAATGAAATAAGCTGTCATTTTTCTAAGATAAATACCTAGGAGTGGGATTGTTGGGCCATAGATAGATGTATGTTTAATTTTTAAAGAAACTGCCAAACTGTTTTCTAAAACATCCATATTATTTTGCATTTCCATCAACAACGTAAAATTTCCAGTTGCTGTGCATCTTTGCCAGCACTTGGTATTGTTATTTTTTTTTAAATTTTAGTCACTGTAATAAGTTTGCAATGATAACTCATTATGATTTTAATTTGCATTTATCTAAAGGCTAATGACATTAAGCATGATATCATGTGCTTATTTTTTGTGAAGTGTTGGTTCAAATATATTGCCTAACTTTTAAAAAATGAATTGTTATAAATGAGTTTTGAGAGTTTAAAAAATATAAATTCTGATACAAGTCCTCTGGGGAAATTGGAATTTGTTTTAACAAATTGTGTACAGACTATATGTATTTATTTGACTTTATCCAGAAGGCTAATTTTCAATGCTTAACTACAATAAACATGATGAACTCCTTCTTTTTAGCAATTAAACCCCTGACTTTTTTTCTTAGTCAACTACTCAGTTAATTCTTTACTGGCCAGTATTCCCTTGACTGGAAAATCAATAGATTTGGATTTACTGTGTTTCCCCAAAAATAAGACCTTAGCCTAACCATCAGCTCTAATGCATCTCTTGGAGTAAAAATTTATATAAGACCAGGTCTCATATTATATTATGTAAGACCTGGTCTCATGTTGTATAAGACCTGGGTGTTATAGTAAAATAAGACTGGGTCTTAATTTTTGCTCCAAAAGACGCATTAGAGTTGATGGTCTGATAGGTCTTATTTTGGGGGAAATACGGTAATAATAAGAAATCTAGTGGTCTTACATTATTTTTTAGCAGTATAAGTCCTATCTGTTATTTACTGTGTTATTTCCCAACCAGGCTGCCCTGGGCATGTTACTACATGCAGAGTCTCAATTTACCTCACTAAAATAAAGATGGTCTTAGAATTTTTGTGAAGATTGAATAATGTGTATAAAGTGCTCTACCAGTTAGAGCCTGGTACATATTGGAAGTTCAATAAATATCTCTTTCTCCTCTATCAATAATATTAGTTTTGGATGCTTTTATATATTTTAAGCATAATTTGTTCTTGCAAGTTAATGAATGCATAGGAAACAAAGTTTAGAAAAATCTGACATAAAAATAAGATTTTCAATAGTGGGGATTTTTCTGGTATATTCTCTGCCAAATATTGTGGTTCTGTGACTAGCTGTTTAGGAAGTAGGGAAATTGGCTAATCTTATTATGGACAATTGCATAATTTACTTCCTTAGCAAACTCAATTAGAGCTACAGCCATGGATGGGAAGAAGCCAAAAAAAGTGATTAGAGCTCATAAAGGCATTAGCAGTTCAATAACTGTGTAATGAAGAGAAAGCAAGTGGAAGAAATGTAAGGTACTTAGTTAAATAGTTATTTGGTGTTAATTAAAGATTCTTTTTCTGACATTAAATTGTTGGTTGTGATTTTATTTATCTAGAGTAACTAGATTCTCTTACATTTTTCTAATGTAAATGTAAAGATTTTAAGGACTGTATTGTCTTTAATAGTTAATATTTTTAAAATATCTAAATATATCATTTAAGTTTGGAAGACAATGCAAAGAGAGATAAATTTTAGAAAAATAGTTAATCGATGCAAAGGAAAAACTTCTAGTAGACTAAGATTTCGATATTCACTTAGCAGGGCCATTTGAGAGAAAAAGAGACAGAAAGAGACAGATATAAAGATAGGGACGTGAAGAAGGTGGAAAAGATAGTGGTACAGGGAGAGAAACAGTTAATAATTCGTGGTTAATCTACATCAATGGTTTGCTGCATCTGGGGTTCACCTACAGAAGGATCTTTAAAAGATATTGGACACTGATACTTGGCTTCCACTCCCAGACATTCAGATTTAATTGGTATGGGGTTTGAAATGGATGTTGGGAATTAAAAACTACCCCAGGTGATTACAGTGTGCAACAAAATTTGAAAACCACTAGATTAGTCATAAATTTATAAAAACAAAAGTCTGGTTAAAGGTCACTTTTGACTGACAGCTGTGTGGGAAGGAAATAATGTCCCATAACAAGACTTTAAATTAAACCTTATCAGAAATTTGCTTAAGCATTCTGCCAGAAATGTTAATTTCTTCCCCAAAGGAAGAAAAGATTGGCTTCCATACCAGGCTTGAGACAATAGGAATCAAGAAGCTCTAATTTTTGACGTCTCTGGCTCTTACTCCCTCACTCACTCATAGCTGAGTTATGTTGGAAATTTGTTAACTTTGGTAGCTTTTAGTTTACTTGTTAGTAAATGATGTTATGGGACTAGTTAAATTTTATAATATTTCCTAGCTCTACATTTCTGTAATTTCATAAAGTAACAAAAATAATGAGTACTTATTAAATGAATAAGATAAAAAGTAGAAAAACACACATTAGTAATTTTTTTAATACACATTCTTTTAATATAGATAACCTGAATCAGTTGAGCCACTTTGGCTCTGGCAGCACACAAAGAGAACTCCAACTCCAGAACTGCTGGAGATTGAGAGAAGACTAATTGATGGAATTGTCTTCCTCAATACACATAAAATTATCCTAGAAGTAACATTAAACCATTTCTTCTCCATTTTGTAAAATAGCTGTTTCCATTAATGGAAGTTAGTGATTCCCATTTTCTTTTCTAGGACTTTAAACACCGACACGCTCTTTAGAAAACCATTAGAACCTGTTTCTTCTAAGATTGGCTCCGTGAGGCTTTGTATGTCAAATTTTCTTGTACTAAGCCCAGATTCTGGAGAACTTGGAACTGTTTGTAAGGGTAGGGTGACAGAAATCAATAAGAATTTCATTCCCTCCTCATCCAGGTGTGTGTGCTTATTGTAGAGAAGGAATCAAGAGTGGTGACTGATATTACTGTCTGCAGTGGGCCACCAGATAGTTCCCCGTGCCATAGTCAAAACAAATGCACCTGTTTCTACACTTCCGAAGTCCTGGGCAGTCCTGAACTGTTGTGGATTTTATCCCACAATATAAAACATCCTAAAGAGCCAGCAAATTAGTGTGTAGCTGGTGGATTAATCCCGTTTGTAAATTTTGCCACACTAGAAACAGGTTAGAAGAAATACTCAAGTTCTTCTAGGACTTAAATTCTGGTCTGGCTTAAACATAGTCCCCTAGTGAGGCTGAAGGAGTCACTTATATTCACTGGAATTGTGATGGTTGGGAATCTGCTATCAAGAGACTGAATCATACATATGTTACTTTTGTTCCCCAGAGTCATCCTGGCAATTCTTTTATGAAATCAAAATTTGATCATGCTCTCTGTGGATTGCCATGGTGGCCACTTTCTCTTTCTCCTCTTTCTAATTAGCTTTATTAACCATGATAATTCAAATCTATGAGAAATTTTTGTTGTCCATTCCTCTGGCACTGTTCTAATTCAGCTGCTTCTGGTTCTCCAAATTCTGTTGGACCAGAGTTGTGCTTGTTGCTTCATTATCTGACTTCCTTACTAGGAAGAAACATAAATTTGTTTGCCTCTGAGAAATTAACATTGATATAGCATGTAAGCAAAAGAGTGTCAATTTTTAACATCTCTACTTGAATTTTTGAATCCACCCCAAAACCGTAGTCCCCCAAAGTTAGGCATTGTAGAAAGAGAACGAGTTTCTAAATTCTTTAAGCTTCCATTAATATAGTAAGAACTAGGTCTGGTGGGTTTGAATGTCAAAGGTTTTATAACCCAGGAGTAAAGGCAACTTTCTGCTATGAAGTCTTCTTATAAACTTGATGGACTAAAGCGAGGGAAGGTGAGTGAGAGATAAGCCAAGAAGTTAGAGTTGGAGGGTGATGAAGTGTGGCTAATGAACATCTGGAAGAAGCTCCACAGTAGTCCTGGAGCTCCATCCAACATAGTGTGGGATAACTAGTGCAGCACTGATGGAGAGAGGTGTGTGGTTGTTAGGCTTATGTCCCAGGCCCTAAATGTGGCAGGCTAGGGATCTTGAATCTCTGTATCCTTGTGGGTGATGGAAGAGGGAGTAGAATGTGGAGGTGCTGAAAGAATTTGTGGGGCTGCTGATGTTAGTGGTGGATGTAAAGGTATGGGGATTTTATGAATGGAAGTAAATCGTTGTGTCTGTAAACCTCGGTGTGGAACAGACAGACTAGCCACACCTCAGAAAAGGCAGGGAGTGGCCAACAACCCTGCAGCAGAGATCAATGGCAGACCAGAGGATGAATTAGAACTGCTTTCAACATGTTGAGGACCCCTCATGCACCACCATTAAGTCAACTAAACTCCACCACTATGCCAGATGCCATGTTGGTAGAAGTAGGGAAAAAGAGAGACTCTCTGAAAGACAAAGTATTTACCTAAAGATAAATTATGCCAAATAATTTAATATCTATGAGGACCTGAAATATTCTATATTGCTACAATGTTTTTCCCAACCCATATCCTGCCAACTTTCCCTCTATTCAGTGGGAGCTTGTGAAAAGGTGAAATCAGTTCTGGAAAGCAGTAGGGCTTCTAACATTTGCTTTGCATATTTGAGTTGTTATGTGTACATTTTCATCCCTCCTACACATTAATTTTCCAATTCTCCACCTTGGATTATACTCTTTCTGGGCATCTCCACAGTTGATATAAAAACAGGAGTCTTCTTGTCTGTGGGTCTATACATAATTCCTAATTTCAGATCTTTCAGTTTTCACTTAGACTCAGAATTTTTCAGTGATAAGGGCCTGTCATCTGTGTAGTGTTTTGGTGGCATGGGTCAACTACTTATCCACATTGATTCACTCAACAAATATTTACTGAGCTCCAACAAGGTACCAGAAAAATATCCCTGCTCTCAGGGAACTTACTTTTTAGGGGTGAGAAACAGGCAATAAATAAGAAAGAAAAGTAAAAATACTGACAGGGTTCAAGTTTAGAATGTATGTTAGACCTATGTTTCTGACTCTGGCATAGTGTTGCCTAGAAGCAAGCAGCCTTTCCCCAAGATATGAGATATCCCCAGACAGCAACTGGGCCTTCAGGGGGATGGAGCAAGGGCTCTGAACTACTCTAATCTTCTCTGGCACTTTCTTTCAGAAAGGATTCTAAATGAGAAATTGATTGTCTGTGCAGACTAACTTCCCAGCCTGGAATGTCACATGGGGATTTCTTCAACTTCCTCAATTTCGTGAATTCACATAATGCCTTTTAACCACATAAATCAGCAGTTCTGCAGCCTGACTCACAAGCGTGGCAAAGGCCCAGGCTGGGGATATATGTTCAGCAGCAAATGATCCTTTTTGCTTGGAAGGCAAGGAGGGCAAAGATAGGCATGTGATTACTTACTTTAATATTTTGTCCCAGTCATATATTAATACATTTACTTTTATCATTTCAAAATGGATCTTTTTGTAATCTCAGTTTAGTCTATCACTTTCTCCTGTTAAGATAAAGATCATCATACTCATATATTTATATATCTCTGTATTTGTGTTAGTATGCATATATATAAAATATATGTACATGTATATGTAAATATATATTCAGTTGATTTCCTCAACAAATCTGGAATGAGGTCAGGTATATAAATCAGTAAGAAAACAAAATTAATAGCCTAATAATCTTAACTACATAAGAGATGTTCTAATTCTGATAAAAGTAAATCCATCCAACACAAAGATTTCTTTCTTTGCCTCTAACTGTATTATTTTTTTTAGAGTCTCTTTATTTCCCAGAGTAATGTGGATATTCCCCCCATGTCTCCCTGAATGTTCTAATGCTATAAATTGTTAAGACTTCTTTAAAGGGGAACACATATGATTTTGCCTATAAATTGGACCCTATACTTTAAAGTAGTTATTAGAAAATGTCACCTTGATAAAATATATAAAAATATTTCATCAGAGTTGGATTTACTATAATTTCACCTGACCTTAATTTTTTATTTATTAAATTTATTGGGGGTGACATTGGTTAGTAAAATTATATATGTTTCACATGTGCATTTCTATAATACATCATCTATATACTGCATTGTGAGCTCACCAGCCGAGTCAGTTCTCCTTCCATTGTTACCTTATTTTTAATTTAGCTTAGTAAGACATCACTTTTGAAGGCTGATCAGCTAACAACATTTAGGAGACTTGGATTTTAATCATAAAATATTTCAAGAATACAGAATAGTTGGGAAAATAATATGTAGAATACCCATGTATCTGCCAGATTTGTGAAATGTTAACCACTTGCCCTATATACATCAGATTTAAAAAAAAAACACATAACAAAACACTATAGACATACACGAATATTTATGTGTCCTTAAATTCATTCCCTTTCTTCTGAATCCTTTCTAAAAGTTACACACTATCTTGATGTGTATGTTGTTCCTATACATGTATGTAAATATAAACAAGACAAATATTGTTTTATAAACTAAACATTTATATAAATGTTATACTACAGGAATCTTTTGCAAGATGCTCTTTTTTCACTTATTATAATTGTGAAATGTATCCATATTGATAAATGTAGTACTCTTTTTATTTTTTATAACTGCTATACAATATTCCATGAATGGATAGCTATATTATTATTTATTAATTTATTGCCCTCTAGCAGACATTTAAAATATATCCCTTTTTTGCATTTAAAAACAGTGATACAAAAAACATTCTTGTACACATCTCTTAATGTTATGTGCACCTTCTCAAGTGTTCTCAAGTGAAGGTCATTGCTCCACTCAAGGTCACGTCCTTTACCCGATTCTGTACTGGATTCCCGCATCTGCTGTCTTCCTGCATCTACTCTCTTCCCTCATCCCGTTTTGCTTTGGGTGGTAACAGTTCTGCTACTACTAGCCCCAGGTTGCACTTTTCCTTAGGGTTTGCATGCTTATTATATCCATAACTCTGCGAACAGTCCCTTTGCAAAAATGATAATGACAGATCCATGGTATTTCCTTCAGGAAGGTTTGATTTTATTTGTACCATGCATCCAGTGTGGACCACTTAAGAAAGTGTTAATGTTTTAAATCGGACAGTCTCAGGTCATGTGGTAGTGCATTTTCAAATTCTAAACTTATATATAGCACAGAACTAATGTTACAAATTCTTAGAAATTTTTCTACCCAGAGGCCATATAAAATAAACTACATACTATATTTCCCAGTGATGAATAATGAATCTGTTTTTATTCTACCTTTTCACTAAAGTTATAAGCTTCTAGAATACAAGCACTGTCTGTGTCTATGTGTGTGTGTGTGTGTGTGTGTGTGTGTGTGTGTGTGTGTGTGTGTGTGTTTGTAGCGTCTGTCTAGTGAGGTGAGAGGATGGGGGATATCTCAGTTTTAAGTTCCAGCTTGCCTCAAGCCAAAGACTTCTGTTGTCTTGTGGTCAGGAAGATCCAAGTCTTTGCATTTATAGGGATTGGTACAACTCCTTAGATAGCCACACTGACAGTTCACATAGCATGATCCTAATTTTCAACTATAGTGTAAAATGGTATCTCATTGCTAATGTGAATTTCTTTGATTACACATAAGCTTGAACATCTTTTCATAAATGCATGTTAGATAGTTTTGTTTCCTCTTCAGCAAATTATTTTATTTTTTATTTATTTTTATTTTTCAATTATAATTAACATTCGATATTACTTTATATTAGTTTCAGGTGTACAGCATAGTGGTTAGACATTTATACAATTAAAGAAGGGTTCCCCCTGATGAATCTGGCACCCACATAGTACCATACATAGTTATTACCATATTATTGACTATTCCCAATGCTTACTTTATATCCCCATGACTATTTTGTAAATATGTTTGTACTTCTTAATCCTTTTACCTTTTTCTTCCTGCCTCCCAACACTCTCCCATCTAGTACCCATCTGCACCATACATAGTTATTACAATATTATTGACTTTATTCCTTATGCTATACCCTACATCCCCATGACTACTGTGTAACAACCAATCTGTATTTTTTAATCCTTTCTCTTTTTACTCATTCTCTAACCCCCTTCTCCTCTGTCAGCCATCAAAAAGTTCTCTGTATCTATGAGTTTCTTTCTGTTTTATTTGTTTATTTTGTTCCTTAGATTCCACTTATAAGTGAAATCATATGACATTTGTCTTTCTCTGTCTGATTTCCTACACTCAGCACAATACCCTCTAGGTTCTTCCAGGTTGTTGCAGATGGCAAGATTCCATTCTTTTATTATGGCTGGGTAATATTCCAAGGTACATATGTACCACCTCCTCTTTATTCATTCATCCATTCAGGGACACATAGGTATCCTTCATAGTTTAGCTAGTGTAAATAATGCTGCAATAAACATGTGGATGAGCATGTCCTCTCGAAGTAGCATGTAGGGTTTGTTCAGATAAATACCCAGAAGTGGGATTACTAGGTCCTTCTGCTTTTCTTGTTATAGCCTTTGCTTTAAAGTCTATTTTGTCTGGTATAAGTATTGCTACCTCAGGTTTTTTTTTCTTTTGTTTTCATTTTCATGAAACATCTTTTTCCATCCCTTTACTTTCAGTCTTTGTATGTCTTTCCATATGAAGTGAGTCTCTTATAGGCAGCATAGTCTGACAATGAAGTATGCGAACTTTGTTGCAATAATGTTGCTAATCTTTTTTGATATCAGAGGGATTATTCATTATGAATTTGTACTAACTGGACAGTTAACCAAGTTTACTATTTGGAGATGCTGAAAAGGCTGCTTGAAAAAGTTAGACTTCCTGAACTTTTCGCCAACAATTCATGGCTCTTGTATCATGACAAGGCACCAGCTCACATGGCACTGTCTGTGAGGGAGTTTTTAGCCAGTAAACAAATAACTGTATTGGAACACCCTCCCTAGTCACCTGATCTGTACTCCAGTGACTTCTTTCTTTATCTGAAGTTAAAGGAAATATTGAAAGGAAGACATTTTCAGGACATCATAGGTAATACGATGACAGCTCTGATGGTCATTCCAGAAAAAGAGTTCCAAAATTGCTTTGAAGAGTGGACTAGGCACTGGCATCAATGTATAGCTTCCCAAGGGGAGTACTTCAAAGGTGACTGTATGATATTCAGCAATGAGCACTTTTCTAGGATGAGTTCATGGACTTAATTTTCAGACTTTGTATATAAGGGTTTTGTTTCCGTATCCATTTAGCCACCCTATGTCTTTTGATTGGAGTATTTAATCCACTTACACTTATAGTGATTATTGATAGATATGTAGTTATCGCCATTTTATTATTCATAGTTTTGATTTTTTTTCTTTTTCTTTTTTTCGTCTCAAAGCAGCCCTTCTAAGATTCCTTGTAATACTGGTTTGGTGGTGATGAACTCCTTTAGCTTTATCTTGTGTGGGAAGCTCTTTATCTGTCCTTCAATTCTAAAGGATCGTTTTTTTGCTGAGTTATCTTATTTGTAGGCCTTTGGTTTTTATCACTTCGAATATTTTGTGCCAAACCCTTCTGGCCTGCAAAGTTTCTGTTGAGAAATCAGCTGATAGTCTTATGGAAGCTCCCTTGTAGGTAACTACGGTAACTGCTTTCCTTCTTGCTGCTTTTAAAATTTTCTCTTTGTCTTTAACTTTTGGCATTTTAATTATGACATGTCTTGGTGTGGGCCTCTTTGGATTCATCTTGTTTGGGACTCTCTGTGCTTCCTCGGCTTGAATATCCTTTTTCTTTACCAGGTTATGGAGTGTTTCCATCATTATTTCTTCAAATAGGTTTTTAATTCCTTGCTCTCTGTCTTCTCCTTCTGGTGTCCCTATGGTGCAAATACTGGTACACTTGATGTTATCCAAGATGCCCCTTCAATTGTCCTCATTTTTTGCGTTCTTTTTTTTTTTTTTTTTTTTTGCTGCTCTGATTGGGTGTTTTCTGCTATCTTATCTTCTAAATCATTCGAGCCTCTGCTTCATCTAATCTACTGTTGATTTCCTGTAATGTATTCTTCATTTCAGTGTCTGTATTCTTTATTTCTGACTTTTTAAAATGTTTTCTATCTCCACTTTTGTTTCTTATCTCTTTGTTGCAGTTTTCTCTGAGATCATTGAGCATCCTTATAACTAGTGTTTACAACTCTGCATCTGGTAGATTACTTGACTCTATTTGGTTTAGTTCGTTTCCTGGAGCTTTGTCTTTTATTTGGGACATGTTTCTTTGTTCCCCTATTTTGTCTGCCTCCCTGTGTTTGTTTCTATGTGTTAGGTAGGACTGCTAGGCCTCCCAGTCTTGGTAGAGTGGCCTTATGTAGTAGGTGTCCTGTGGGGCTCAGTGGTGCAGACTTCCTTGTCACCAGGACCAGGTGCTCTGGATGTGTCCCTTGTATGGGTTGTGTGTGTGGCCTCCTGCTGTATTTGAGCTTTGGTTCCTGTTTGCACATTAGTGGGAGGGATTGATCCTCAGGATGAGTGGTTGTGAGGACTGGTTGTGATGCTATGGAGGAGCTGTGGTGCAGAGGCTGACCCCACAGAACAGGATTCACTGTAGCAGGGCTCTGGTGCCTGCCCGGTCTGCCCTTTGGGTGTGTCATCCTCAGAAGTGGCCGAGTGATGCTCTGGCTCAGTCTGAAGCTGCCCACTGAGTGAACCAGTCCTGGGGGTTCCTGGGAGGGGACCTGCTGCAGGCCAGATTCAACTGTAGCTTGGGCCCTGCCTGGGGCCACCTGGCATGAGCCACAAAGCAATCTATTGTCTGTGCTGTGCTTGGAGGTGCCTGGCTGTCACTAGTGCAGGGCTTAGGGCTACTCATTCAAAGGTACGGGACACACCAAAGTCAGATGCTGCTTGTTTGGGTTTTGTTAGCCTTCGTGAGATTTTAGGAAAATCTGCAGTATGAGCTAAGGCAGGTGGTTTGTATGGAAAAGCCACTGGAAGAAGCTTGGGTAAGCCTGGAAGTTGGGTGGGGTGGTGTCATGCGGGGTCTCTGGTCCCACTCTTCACACAAGAATGTGGAATATGGGGAGGCCAAAAAGGAACACCAACAGAGCCATGGATAGGGAGTTCATGCTGTATTCTCACTGGCGGCTAGGCTGGTGTGGGGACAGAGCCAGGAGTGCAGTTTCCAGGCTCTCGGCCTCACGTGGAAAGGTGCTCACTTGGGTAGTAAATGGCCATCAACTGTGATTGGATGGCCATCAGCTGTGGCTAGTTGGCTGTCAGCTGTAACCAGTGAGCCATTGGCCACTAATATAACTGCTGTGGCTATGCTAGCAGAAAATGGGGGCTGGCAAGAGGATGCTGGCTAGCAAGTGTGGATTGCAGTTAGGACAGCAGGTTGTGGACAGGGTGGATCCAGACTCCAGTGAGACTATAGTACCGCCAGCGAGAATATAGTGGTATGACTCCCCCATCTATGGCTCCGTGGGTGTTCCTTTTTGGCCTCATCATGTCCTGCGTTCTTATGTGGGGAGTGGGAGCTGAGACCCTGCAGGCCACCCCACACGACAAATGGCGCAGCGAGCAGGGTCTCCTGCATGACATCCTCTGATCACAATTATGAAAATTTTGGTGTTTTTCCTCTTAGCTTTATTTTCTATGCATCAGATCCCCCCCCAATATAGATGTAATGAGAGTATATATAATTTCATATTCTGACCTTTTTACTTAATTGTATGTCATAAGTATCTATTCGTATTATGACATAATACACTTTCTACTTGAAGAAGGAACCCAAAGCAGCTTAAGGAATAACTTCAAGATAATATATTTAAAGATACAGAAAAAGAGCCCATTTGATAGAAGTAGATTCTTTCTGGCTCCTGTCAGATATATTACAGCACATGAATTACTTTAACAATTCTCTTACCTGAGGGAAAATGGGTACCTTGTGGGTATTGTGTGTTTCCAAGCCCTTTTGAAGCACCTTCCAATAGGAGTTCTGTGCCAGAAATGGGATCAAGTATGGCAGCAAAGATCAGATTTAGATATTGCTTTCACACCCGAGCCCATTTTTCCACTGGCTTTGAGGGATCTGCCTTTAAAGGACAGAGAAGGAGTTATTGTATGAAGCCAGTAAATGTAAAATCAGAGTTCTAGGTTTACAATACATATCTAGATGAGTTTTTTGACTTGGGTTGTATGCATAGGAAATTGATGTGAAGCAAATAGATTGGAATTTTACTAAAATTTTAAGGGGATTTTTTTTCCCTCCCAAAGAAACAAGGAATCTGTTTTATGAAAGCTAGTTCAATCCTTTGTAAGGAGCTTGTGCAACCTCCCCACTCCCTCCTCTATTGTCTAAGCCAGCAGGAAACAAGCTACAAAGACTGTACAGCTCCAAATCAGGGCATGTTTTTGATGGACATCTCAGATATGGTCTTGGAGAAGCACCACCCAGCAGGTAAAGTCAGAGGCCACAAAGGATAGTGGATAAGGAAGAAGGCAGATTATCTCAGAACAGAATCAGGTGCTTCCCAATAGGTTAACCAAGGAACTTATTATGCTGCCAGAGAACTGGTAGATGCCTTTCAGTTTTTTTTGCATTTGGCAAAGAGTCTGTGGCAGTAGATAGTGAATAAACTTAGGAACCTCAGTTTTTAGTACTTTCAGTTGGGAAAACATTCAACATTAAGTCCATTACTAAAAAGTAACAAATCTTTTGTGTCCTCTAATGGATGCCATTATATACAGTGAGTAACATGGTGTTATGTTTTTGCTCTTTATTGTTATCCCTTGGTATTTATTAACATGAAATAATTATTGCCTACTTTCAACTTCATCCAATACAAATTCATTTGTAAGTATTAACCATATGCTTAAATATCAACATATAGTTTACTTCCTTTACTTAAAAATTAAAAAGAAAACTTTCACCACTTCCTCTATTTATTGCAATCCTATCTGCAGAACAGAATGTATAGCATGTTATCTGTAATTTATATTATGTGTATACATCTTATCTCTCATATGACTAAGCTGTTGGGAGGTAGAGATGCTTGCCTTGCTAATATGACCTATGTCCTCTAGAAAAGTAAACAGACAAGTTATCCCTTATTGAAAGGGTGATGGATTTTCTTAATATTTATGGAATCCCTTTTTATGATTAGTACATATATATTTTGAAAACAGAACTCTTAGTGATACAACAATACTGAAATACCAACTTAAAGAAAGCCTTTGTTAGATCTTCAGTGATCCTGAGGGGTGTGTTCTTGCATTTGGAGAATAAAAATCGGAAAAACTCTGGTGTTGTGTCAGTTAGTAATACTTTGTGAATCATGACCAAAAACTGGTAGACTTATGTCATTTAATTCGCTATGCAAAGCGTTATAAATTAGTTGACAATTTACGACCTGATAGTTGCTTGATGGGGTGGAAAGAAATGCTCCATATTTTGTGTAGGTATTTTGAATATTCTTTAAGACCTTTTAAATTAGCATCTAGTCAAAATAATTTAAAGGGATGGTGCTAAGTTTTTTCCCATCAGTTTAATCTCATGAAATATGGACCTATTAGTATATGTTCAGTATGAAAGCTAGATTTTCTTTTCTGCATATTGGATCCTATTCAAGTATAGGATTAGCTCTCTTAGAAAACCTAGATTTCTTAGGCTTCATATCACGATTCAGTTGATCCAAATAGAAGAGAGTGAAATAATAAATGTACTTGAAATTTTTATTTAAAAAGCTTTAAAACATTTTTCTTTCAAGTTGTTTCATAATTATATGTTCTAGAATACATGGTCTCCTTTAAAAAATAAGGTTTAATATGCTATTTTATGACTCTGAACTATGTCTGGAAACCCATTTGCTTGTCTTGGAAATGGTTTCTATAAAGGCCACTTAACTGCTTGTGGCCTTTGAAAATGGGAGACTTCCACTCCATATAAGATTGACATTGGAAAACTACTTCCTTACCATTCATTCTCTGGGTAACAGCTTTGTCATGTGATTTCTTACAAGCAAACAGTGTTACGCCCCATCTTCTGCAACATCTGTCTTCTTTCGTCATGGAGAAAGGGTGCATATATTCTTAGAATTTATCCCCCTGATAGGGGAGGGAAGAGCCACTACAGATTGTTCCCAGTTCCAGTGAGCAGTCCTAGACAAGATTCTTAATTATTAGATGCAGATAAGCGCCAGGCTGTCGAACCATGTTGTCCTCAAAGCTTCACAGCCACAAATCAGAGAATAAAACCTTTCTTAGAAAGGTGTAGTTCCACCTTAAAAGGTTCAGGATCAGTTGAAAAACAACAAAAACATAACTCTCAAATCCTGTAATAAAAGTTGAGTTGTGGTGGATGTTGACTGGAACAGCTCAGATCAATAAGAAAGGCATTAGATAATACCTAGATTTGTTTTCTATAACAACTTGCCTTTTGGGACTATCAGTATGATTATTATATTTAGCTGTATTAAGAAAATGCCTATTTTGATTTATGAAAAAAGTCACTGCATAGGGAAAAGGCTCTAGTTTCTCTCTTAATAGTTTCCTTAAGAAGCATAACATTTTATAAATAATTCAGTCATCACTGCTCTTTTGGAAGTAATATATTCTAATTATAGGTACAATATATGAGCAAATATATAATTCTTTGAGGACTGAGTTTAAAACACAATTTTTAAAAATGGATAAAATGGGCCAGTAATAGCACCTGGGATTCAATAGTATATCTGGACATCTTCAGCATTCATTCTGAATGTCTCCACCTTTGAATATGTCCTGACAGGTATGCTAAGACAAGCAAACAAGTAATTTGTGTAGGTTGTAGAGCAATGGACTGTATTCAAAACTCCGAAGGCCTAAAAATTACCTTTTACCCTGAAAAGAATTGCAATTCACCAAATCATAGTCAGCAGCTTATATAGTCTTATGTATTCCATAAGAGTTTATGGTTCTCAACTCTGACTATAATTAGAATCACCTGGGGACCTTTTTAAACATACCCATATCTGGGTCCTGCTCAGAGCAATTCTGAGTGAGTTGGTCTAAGGTGAGTACGCAACATGAGCATTTTTAAAACATTGCTCAGATTTCTAATCTGCAAGTAGGATAAGGAATCAGTACACTGTGGCCATGAACACATTCTCAGTATGCGAAGGTAAGTTGACATTAGTATATTATTGTAATATATACCACAGAATCTGCATGCATTCCATCAAGCAGAACCTTTTGGGAGTCGGGGTGGGGGTGGCCGTGTGTGCATTCTTCTTTTACTTAATGCTTAACCTTGTCTACATTGCTGCTTTATTCTCTGGCTAAGAGCTTTATCACATTTATCAGGAAGACACTGGCAATGCATTGTACAGATAATCATTATTTCTCACATCCTTACAACTTACCACTAGCAGAAAAGCAATACCATCGAGTGAATGAGCCAATACTTAAAACAGGGCTTTTAGGGCTATTGACATGGCTCTGGACATGTTACGTTGCCTTGGTAAAGTTATCTTAATCAGGGCTCCCACTGCTGCCTCATGTGACTTATTCTATAATACCATGTTTCCCCCAAAATAAGACCTATCCCGAAAATAAGACCCAGTTAAGATTGTCAGCCAGATGAACGCATTTAGTATGTTATGATGATGTACCAGAGGAAGATGACGTGACTGTATTTGAATAAATATAGTTGTTGTACATGAAAAAATAAGACATCCCCTGAATATATGTCCTAATGTGTCTTTTGAAGCAAAAAATTAATATAAGACCCAGTCTTATTTTGGGGGAAACACAGTAGCTGTGGATGATGCTATCCCTGACTAATGTTTGTGACCTAGCAAAGCTTCTCTGCAGAAAGCTCCTGAGGGCATATCCCCACCAAGCTAATGTAAAGGTCAAGTGCTCATTGTAATAGGAAAAGAGACCATGTTACTATTCTGCATAAAAATTCTTAGCTCCTTGTTGTCTTCAGGTGCTTTAACTCCATTTATTGCTTTGTCTTTTTTACCTGGCCAGATATAATATCCCACCATTTTTTCACTATTCCCTCCATCCTCTTTCACACGTACAAGTTTGAAATGGGGAAATAATTGCTCACTCCTTGGGTTGTATCAAATTAGAATTTCCAAAAAGTCCTAGTACAGTGCCTAGAGTGTAATAAGGGCTCGATATAAGATTTAACACATGTGCATGTGCACACACACACACCCACACACACAGAAATCATCAACAACAAATCTATTCTTGTCATCATGAAGCAGTTTTTTACTTCTTCCCTCACATTCTTCCCTCACATCATTTGCACATCTTTGTTAAATGGTTTATCACATTGTGTTTCAATTGACGGTTTGCCAGTCTGCTTAAGAGTGTAGGACGTGATGTATAATAGGCACATAATTATTGTTTCATGAAATCAAATGCCATTGATTTAGGATTTTCAAGGAGTGATAGTTTGTTTGTTTGTTAGCCATCTATTCTCTCTCATATATTGAGACTCTCAAATATTCATTGAATGAATGACTGAATAGTTCCCTTTGTAACCAAGAACTTGCTAGAACTCTAAGTGTGGTTCACAAAATGCTGCTAACTGGACCATAGATGGTTTGAAACTTGAACCTTAGCCTTTCTAAGACTCTTATCCATGAAATTAATCTCTAACTATATTTAAAATCTGAAGATTGGAAAATCAATGTAAAGACTCTTCTTTAGCACTATAGTTGAAATTCATTTGCTAAATCTATTTCATTAAAAATGAAATTATCAAGGCACATCTGTTTTGAATTTCCTCTTCCAACAGGGCCAATAGTACTAGAAGGTCAGCACTGAATGTGGTTTCCCGAATTTGATATTAGAGGTTTTTATAATATACTTGTTAATTTTCTTTTATGAAAATAGTATGTTAGAGGATGGTTAGTCATTCATACTGAATTTTCAAAGTTCAGGTTAGTAAATCAGAGTAAGGTATTGTCTTCAACTGAGCTGCCTGTGAGCAGATTCGTGAGCTTGCATCTAGGGGGCCGCTTGCGCTGTGTTCTAGAACAAATTCCCAGATCCCATGGCTATGTCCTTGGGGCCAAATCTGGAAAGTCTGGAACTAAAGAGTTCCTGTTATAACAGTCATTCGGTATGTATTACATTTGTACCATGTGCTGGACAATTTGACTGGTTAAGCAACAGGATTAATTTGGGGATTTCTGACACTATGAGTGAGGACGAGGTGAGCTCTGGGAATCAAAGTGGCTTTATTTGGCACTTCTTACATTTCAGCCCACGATCACAGCTCATGTCATTCACTGGGAGTGCCACAAGCCCTGCTGCTCCCACTCTTTTACACGATTCACTTGTCTTACTACCCTTCTTCAATTCTTCTTTCCTTTGTAGTTACTTGTTTGTATGTCTTTAGTCTTAGGCTCTTAGATGGGCAAAGGTATGAGGGTAGCAACCACCTACATACTGCTCTCCATTTTACACATGCTAGGCAGAAATTATATACTAGATTTACTCAGAATAGAGATGTGTTCTGCTTCCAGATGTACAGCTAGAGGAGAATCTTTTCCTCCAATTCAGTGCTTCTTTACTTTGAGACACAGACTTGTAGCATAAAAATAACACATAAGAAAGGGGATCAGTCTGCGCCAAAACAGGGAGTTACTTGAAGGGTACAGTTGACACTCCAGGGAATTTTTGGTACATACTGATGGTGAAGAGAGGAAGATGGTGGAGAGAGGAAAACATTCTGAGAACCTGTAGATTCTCAAAAATACTAGTCTAATCATGTTGGATAGAGGAAAAATAACTAGATGAGTACATGGTTGTTTCATGGGCCCAGCTGGGTGTAATCCTGACCCTTAAGTGAAAGACCAGGAATTTAGGTGCCAGGCCATCTGGGTAACCACAGCTGAGGCTTTGAGCTGTATAATCACAGTGAAGGTCTTTCAAAAGCTAGGGTGCTCAGTAACAGAAAACCATCGATTTAAAAAAATACCAGGTTTGAAATTAAACATACAATAGGATTTCAAATATGGCATTCACATCTGAATGTGTCCTGCTGTATGTGATCAAGTTTCAGCAGCCTATTTTATATCTGGACAGATGTAAGATATATCTAGTCGTCAGCAATCACCCCAGGGGAGAGCCTATGGCTGAAGAATGTCTTATTTTAAAAGAGTATTTGCAAAAAAGAAAACAGTATTTCCTTCAGTAGTTCTTAGACCCCTAGAAAGGGGTATTCTAAGGACCCTTTTATATAAAGAAAAAAATTAATGTGATTATTGAAGTCCCAAGAAGCAACTGGAATGCTAGGAAGGAAGATTAGTAACCTTCATATCAGAATTAGATCTAGAGAGGGTCGACTAACTGCTCCCACTATGGAGTAGGACCAGTGGGACCACCGCTCCAGAATTCTGGTCCAGCCCAGGCTGGAGCCCAGTTAGCTGACAGAAGGCATCCATCATACCTACTGAGACAGCCAGTGGAAAAGCAAGACAAGGAAAAGTAATATACTTCCCATTCTCAGATCAGAGTGCAGAGTTCACACTCAGATACTTTTTCATGAGATATCAACTGTTACAAGGATGGCAGAGTAAATAACTGTGCATTGGCAGTAGTCAGATCAACAAAACACTTACTACAGGCTGCCTTAAAGTCTCAGGAATGACTTCATTATTCGGAATTCTTTCTTGTAATGGTTTTTGGTTTATTAAAATTTTACTTACATTGCCAATGTTCCAAATAGTTTGTATTGGGTTATATAAGACAAAGAAATACAATTATACTTTTCAGTTTCCACAGACTGAAGAAACTACCACCCACAGTTGTATGTAATGATTATTTATTCCCCGAACATTAGTCATCCACATTCAAAGCGTTAGCTTCTACAAAGAGAAGATCATTTTGTTTTTTTTAAATCTTACTTCTTTGAAATTCTCAAGGCTTTCTTCTGCAATTAAAAATAAAGCATAAAAATGATCTTGGTCTAAAAATTTTGATAAAAGAAAAGCATGCTAAGAGGTGCAACTGCATTTTCCAAAGGTGTGCACATAAAACACATTCTGCACCTTTAATTTAGTCTCATGGTATTGACAATCACCTTTATCTTGTGTTTACTCCGAAGTTTAAAAGAGTCAGAAAAATATTTAATCAATTCAGAATTTTTTTGTCTTGGGCCAAAATACATCTTGGAATTTCAGGGAGTCAAACTAGTTGAATGAAAAGAAAAGATCAAAGACAATATTTGAAATTTTGGTAAGAAATACATAAAGGGAATTTAAATAGTATCCAAAATAAACAAGGAGGAATTTTTATATAGGACACAACAGCATGTGCAGTAACTCCTGAACACTGTGAAAACTGTGTGTCACTGAATATTTAAGTATAACTGAGATTAGAAGTGTTCCCATGGGGATGTCTCATATCTTCAAGTACCTGCAACACTTGTTTCTTCTGCTTCAACAGAGCTATCAGTGACAAACATTCATGTGGTAAAATATTTGGAATCTATTCTCTTGACTAGAAATTTAAGTGCCACTGCACCATGCTGCACATTGACATAGGGAAATCTAGCTTGAGACAGTGGGAGCTGTCATTCATGATTAAGATGCGTTCAGTCCTGGGCCACCAGTTTTCTATGATGCCTCTTTCATCAGGTGCCTCTCTCTTCCTTTGAGATAACCAACTAACCAGATTGAACTAGGAACACATTAATTTGAGCTATGTTTATTATACATAATTATTTGTCAACACCAAATGATTTTTTAGGAAAATTCCTCAGTTTATATATCTGAACCCTCAAATGATACTGCTAAATAGTTTGTATTACTCTTACAGTATTTGTTTTACTTTGCTCTGTGTTATATTTCATTGTTTACATATATGTTTCTTCAACGACACGCTTAATTAATTGGAAGTGAGTATCTGTGTAATTCATGCTCATGTTCTCCATGGTTGGGGCGTCATTCTTTCAGCTTTCCTAGGCCCCAAAAAGGGCAGCTTCATAGGCTGGTACTCAGGTAGGGTTGCAGAAGCTGCATAGCTGTGTGCTGGAAGTGGCAAAAGCTTGTTGTGTGGAGTAGTGGAAGAAGATGTAACTTGAGGAAAAATGAGAAACATATGCAAGAAAATGACCCAGAAATTGCCATAAACTTGTCTTATATATCATCAGATTTAAAGGCAACAATTTTGAGATGCCATTCAATAGGCTGAAAAAAGAGATCTGGGGCAGTGGATAGGTCATAAAACAAGATATAGAATAAGGCAATGTTATTAAGATTGGTAACAAAGCAAAGATTCTGGGCCTCAAAATTATTGGATGTTGAGACAAATCAGCCAACTGGCTGATTTAAAGCTACAGGGTTAGGCCAGCCAAAGGTGGAAGTGAATTCTCCAATCCCTGTCCACATAATGAATTGCTTTTAGACGAATGAAAGTAGTTAATTGTATATTCCACTAAGAGTGATAATAAGGTGGCCTAACTCCAACCGTAAACTCTCAACTGAGTAAAACAAAGATAGTTTGCTAAGTGTGCTTCTTATCAGAAGGAAGAATTCTTGGGTAATGTTTAGCCTAGAAGCTATTCATAGCATACTCAAAGTTAAATTAAAAAATTCCCCCTGCTGCAAAGTGTTTGGCAAGAACAGCTTTAGCAGGAGTATTTTATAAAAACATATATTATTGGACATCTTCTGTAATTACTCGTGTATGTACAGCCATATAATAGATTGTATTTTCCAAAGATGGTCTTCCCCATATATCCCATCTCACATGCAACTTCCACACTTTGAGATTGACAGTTCTTCCATCAGTTGGTAAGGCTCACGTCTCCACCTTTTGAATTGGGAAACCTTAGTAACTGCCTTAACAGAGTGCATATTAGTGATGCTATGTGACTTCAAACACAAAGTCATTAAAAATGCCATGCATGTTCACATTGTCCTCTTGGGACGTTTGCTCCCAGGTGTCAGCCATTGTGCTGCTTGGAAGCCAAACAGCCACATGAAGAACTCCATATAGGTGTTCTGGCTGATAGCTGCAGCTAAAGTCCCATCCATTCCACAGCCATCATGGCCACTGGATGTGTGAGTGATGAGCTTTCAGATGGTTCCACCTGAAGAAGCTGAGATATCCTCAGCTTCTTGCCCTCCTCCCTCAGCTGACAGCGCATGATGCAGAGATAAGGTTTTGCCACTGACTCATACTCACATTTCATATTTGTGAGCAAAACAAGTGATGTTTGTTTCAAGCTACTAAATTTGGAGTGGTTTGTTATTCAGCAATAGATATCTGGAACAAGTCGCAAATAGAAACAAGCGTAGTTTGTGTTATAGAAATGCCACTTTGATATAGATAGTCCAAGGCTAGTCTCATGAACCTGGTTTCGTTTTTTTCTATGCTCTTACCGAGGAAGTAATTCATCATATGAATGTGATAGGAACATATTCATCATATGAATATAATACTTTTTCATATTTGATGAATGTTAGTCTTAAAATAAGAAAAAAAATATTAGAAGCAATGTAAACTAACAATGTAAAATGTATTTTTAAAAGTGACTACTGAATATTAAAAAGGTTTCTTTGGCTACTGAATGCCATTGAACATATTGCATGGATTATAAAACAAACAGGATCTTAGGCAGAACTTTCCAAGTACTTAAAAAAGAGAGTAACAAACTGATGTCCCTAGATCCTAGTTTCTTCCAGAAATATAATTTGCTAATGTAGAAATGTCAAAACAAAGTGACTATTGGAAACGATAGCTTGTAATTCAATGAAGCACTTATGTGAGTATTTTAAAAACTTACTCATTCAAAGGAAATCTCCAGTTTCCTGTGAATGTCTTTCATATCAAGAAAAGTGAGCATTTCCATTACAATGTCTTAGGTTAAAAAAAAAAAAGGAAGCATTTAACATTTATGTTTTAATTGAATTAAATGCCTAAGCTTCCAGTGATGTTGCATGTAATTTGCCAGGGAAAATAAAAATATCTTCAAATGGAAGAAGTGCTAACAAGTCCTGACTAAAATATTCCTGAAATATCTATGTGTTGTGCATTTGAAGTATTCTTTATTCAAAATGACATTTGAGAAAGATGATTAATAGTGCTGCATGTGAAACACAAGCTGTGATTCTCAAGAGAATGAGGTTGGAGGGGGTGGATTCAGGACATGGACAAATTTGTTGCTCCCTGGAGAATTCGAAACATTTCTCCCACATCCTCCCTTTATAACTTTCCAACTTCAAAGGGCAAAACAATAGGATACTGGGGAATTCTGGGAACTCTTAAAAGCCTTGGACCAGGTTGTTGACAAAAAAAGTAAAGGACAGAGAAAAGAAATATGGATTATAAAAAACAGACTTGGCAGAATGGACTTTTTATTTGGATGTGATAACTCAGGAGGATTTATGTTAAGAGCTCAAGGGAAATAGAGGTTTGGAGAAAATGGGGTGTAAGAATGAGAAAGGAAGAAAAATTATGCTGAGCTTCTTATTAAAAATAATATCCTTTTGTACCTGAGCAATTAATTGTTTAGACTTCAAGAATTGATTCTGTGGAGCAGTTGATATTTTTGTATTGCAATGAAACCCGGTTCACTATTGTATACTGGGAAGGTCAATATAATTTTTATGCATTCTTTCTACTTTGAATTATGATATTTAATGTGACGAGTGAGTCATTTCCTTTGAAATATGAAAATGTTAGTTTGGAGTATCAGAGATAATATTTTAAGGGTTGCTGATTTATTCTTGGTAATGTTCTTTTTACATTAGTAACTACATCAGTTTTTTAAAAATGGAAATGATATGTTAACTTCTAAAAAATCCTATGAACTACTTTTAATAGACATATTTTTCTTAAGAATGTAGCTATTGATATATTATGATTTGCTCAAAGACCTCATTTGCTACCCTTGCTGCCTTTGACCTCATTTCTTCCAAGTGTCTATCCCTTTACCCACAAATGACCTGGCTAATCCCCTCATCTTTTTGTTTACCTCCTTAATCAGTCCCTCTGCACCCATAATCACTGACAACGGACCAATACTCCCACTATGGTTACTTAGGAAAATACTGTGGGTCGTATCGCAAGATCCATTTACTCCGTATTTTCATCTGGTGTGAACAGCATACTGTGTTTCCCCGAAAATAATACCTAGCTGGACAATCATCTCTCATGTGTCTTTTGGAGCAAAAATTAATATAAGACCTAGTCTTATATTACATTACATTGTATTATATTATAGTAAATATATTATATTACTTATAGTAAATATAAGTATATTATATTAATATAAATATATTATATTACTTATAGTAAAATAAGACCAGGTCTTATATTAATTTTTGCTCCAAAAGATGCATTAGAGCTGACTGTCCGGCTAGATCTTATTTTCGGGGAAACATGGTAGTATCCTCTGTTAATTCTGTTCACTTCAATTTTTGGTAATGTTTCTAATTCAAATCAAGATGAAGTTTATAAACACCCTGACAGCCTGGACGTAGAGGCATATGGAAGGCACAGCAATAAATAATACAGAAAGCTTTCATAGTTAGCCTCGTTCCCTGCTTTAGAGCCCTAAGTATTTAAAAACCCAACATTCAGAGAGGGTGCTATGTGCTTGGGCTCTGTTTAATTTTGCTACCTATCAATGTTTCAGCCTTCAGGAAGTCTATGCCCCAAGAAGTGCTTCTCTCTAAATGTCAAAACAGTCTCCTTTTTGAAAGAACAGTTTCTTTTGTGTGCAAAAGGTCTTCCTCTGTCTCATTCAGTGTGTTCTTCTTAGCATTAAAAAGTAAACAGAAGCGACCGAGCCTTAAAATAGCTATCTGAACTTGAGACATCTGTGCGTCCCTGAAGCTCTCGAAATGAATGAACTGTCAAACATCACACAGAGGTGAGAATTAAAACTGCTGAACTTCAGATATTAGAGGCAATATAGGGCTTCTTCAGGGTAGTGTGTCTGCCAGACTTCATACAGCTGCTGGGTCACCGCATTTCTCCCCGTGTATTAAAACATTCCCTTTGAATAACACAGGCTCTATGTTACATTATTTAACCTCCAGGTGATTTGAAGTCTCCAAACCATCATCCAATTAGAGCTGATACTCTTCTAGTTAGCTACTGTATTTGGAAGAAGAACCAGTACAAAGGGGAATTTTAAGAAAAAGACATGTTGCTTCCACTGGAGAAAGGAACAAAGATTAATCATGACTTTGTGGATTGTGGGCATTTATTAATGGAGCATTTCCGTTCAGTGCAGTGTTTATTTATTAATTGCCTAAAACCTGTCTGGCTGGTTTCAAAACTGACTGTTGAACTTACTGTAACAGAGACGTTGCTGCCCCTCTGCCCTATGCCTCAAAGCGCAGCCTTTTATAAACGTTGGTGCAATGAAAAGTTTGCACTTCCTGCTTCTCTCTTCTCGCAGATTTCTCTTTCATTGACTATGGTTATAACAAGCAGTGACCAGAGGTGTCATAGCCCATCTTTTATCCTGGAGCCAAAAACAAATGCAGAATAACATCTCTCCCTTTACCCTGACCATCCTGCCCCTTCATCAGACTAATATTCAAAGTGAAGATTTTATATGTAAAGTTAGGGCATTGTCAGAAGGAAACGGCCCTAGAGTTGACGTTCTGCCTCACTGGGATATGACTTTTACATTAACTCTTAAGTGACTCTGTGCAAATCTTTCTCTTGGGAACACTACTGTCTTTCCACAAACATAGATGTGGTTCTTGATTTCTCTCTGAGCTCTCAGTTTTAAGTAAGACTCTGAACTGCAGTTGTGTTCACCTCTGTGCTGTCCACAGGCTCCTGGGACATACCAGGCTCTGTTTTATGAGGAAGGATGCAAGTGAATTCTCCAGCCTTGTGTCCACTATTGCTGAGGCCCTACGAGAGTCTGTCCTAATTAGATAAGTACATGTCCTCAAGAAAAAACTAAATGTTTATTTGTTTGCTTCTTTTTGGTCAATGTAACCTGGCCAAGAGCATGAAGAGATTTTTTTTCTCTATTTGCAGAGTTTGCGTTGCCCTTTAAGGACAGTGGGGCCAGTTGATTGTGTAAAGAGACTTTTGGCTTTGCAGCTCCAAGATGCAGTGACATACTTCTTAAAATGGGTGTTCTTTTTGTCATCCAGGAAATGTTCCTGTGCTGATTAAATACTTTTGGTGGAGAGTCTGAAGAGAAAAAAGGAAATATTTGCTTATTTTATCTGCTGCATTTATCTCTTACTGCACTTGAACTCTCAACCTCTACTTGGGACCCATGGATACTTGTCTCCTGAACATATTCAGTAGTCGCCTTTATAATTTGCACTCATTTTACGATTAACCCTGCCTCTCATATCCAAATCCTTCCACAGATAGGTTTCCACCTCCCAGAACAACCTCCCTTTCTTTTCATGCCTGTCATGATCTTATTATTCACCCTATATATCTTTGCTTAGCACAAATTGTCTCTGTTACTCTTTTGGCATTCATTTTGTATTAGTCTACTTGGGCGGCCATAAAAAGAATACCATACAGGCTGCATGGCTTAAATAACAGAAAGTAAGTTTCTTGTAGTTCTGGAGGGTCAATGTCTCAGATCAATGTTTGGCAGGGTTTGCTTCCTGGTGAGAACCTTCTTCCTGGCTTTCAGATGGCCAACTTTTCAATGCATCTTCACACAGTCTTTCCTCTGTGTACACATGGAGTGAGAGGTAATGAACCCTCTGGTGTCTCATAAGCACATTAATGTTATCAAATCATGGCCCCATTCTTATGACTTCATTTAAACTTAATTACTTCCTTCAAAGCCCTATCTCCAAATATAGCCCCACTGGGGGTTAAGGCTTTAACATGTGAATTGGGGGGACACGAATATTCCGTTCATAACACATTCATTTTGCTTTGTGGTTATAGTTAACATACATGTATATATGTAAATATGAGTATATATGTATATATAGAGATATCTATAATCAAAGAGTTGTAAGCTCTTATAAATGTACACACTTTTATACTTTACATTTTGTAGGTATTAAATTCATGTTTTCTGACTGACAACATATATTCAGCTATAAGCCATTCACAGGCAAATTTCACCTTCACTTTCTAGCATACATTATTTAATTTAAAAAAAACATCCCCACTTTCAAGGTTGCTTTAAAATTCTAGAATGCTTTAGGGAAAAAATGTTGAAAATTTTCTGGCTCATCTGTCTCGAAGGCTTAAAAATGTCAAGAATATTCTCTTTTTCAAAGATCTGTTTTAGTACACATCCATTATATATTTAAAGAATTTCAGATAATTTCTATTTAAAAAATGTTTTTTCCTTATAATTTTGGCTTTCAGTGCCTGTGGCAGAAACATACTTTTTTGTAAAGTATTTTTATTGTCGTTTTATGCTAGATTACATGATTAACTTTGATTTTTCGTCTATGTCATATAATCTTCGAATATATTAGTACCATAGATGTATTCTAAATTGAAAGGCTGAAAAATATTGAATAAAATGCATAGTACGATTTTTATATTGATACTAAGTGGACACTAGCACATTAAATTCATGCTAGTAGGCACTGTACAAAGTATTTTCAAATACTTCCCATTTCTTTTCCAATGAACATAAATCTTCCTAATCTTTATGTAGCATCTAGCTCTTCAGAAAGTAGTTGATCTTAATGTCACAGGAATTTTTCTCAATTTAATTAAGTACATTTCATTTAAAGTTTTTTTTTTTTAAGATTAATCATCATTAAAGTTACACTGGACGTTTCACATAAAGACACTGTCTGCAAATACTGATTATAATGCTATAAGCAAAAGAAGAAAAATTAAATAAAAACAATGAGGGTAATTGCCATTTAAATCTTAAATTCAGAATTTTTAAATCTCAGGAAAATATTTTGGATAATATATTAGGTCAAACCTAAATTGATGGAGTTATTTAGCTAACTTAATTCTTAGCTTGAGCAAAGCTCCCACAACTTCATTTTATTTATTTCGTTTTAGAATTTGTGTTGCATCTTTGTAGCAAAACAATTTATAATGATTCCAGAATTTTGTTTAGGAGACCATAGTGATTATTGTTATAAGTTTTGTCTCTAATTTTTCAAATGAACCAAATCTCAGAAGGAATGCTGCTGTCGGGATTAATATTAACACTATTCAGTGAATTCATATTTGTTTCAAGAGAGATGACATTGTTTAATCATTTTTTTT
This sequence comes from Rhinolophus hipposideros, assembly GCF_964194185.1. Taxonomy (NCBI): domain Eukaryota; kingdom Metazoa; phylum Chordata; class Mammalia; order Chiroptera; family Rhinolophidae; genus Rhinolophus; species Rhinolophus hipposideros. Next base: position 66,518,956 of record NC_138052.1, on the reverse strand, counting down.
ACCTGTCAAGAATCACTAATATTTAATTTATATTTTACTATATGAAGGAAATTGATAGCAAACGGGTCTATATGATATAAATGACAGGAAAAGAGGATCAAATTTTTCCACTAATGGGCGTGTCTGTAATATATTTAATACTGCTATTTTGTGCTCATTGTTGCTATTGACTTTTTAAAAATAGATCGTTAAGATTACAGACTATTTAGTATTTAAAGACTGAGAGTAAAAAAGACATAGATAAATGTCACTATGACTATGAGCTATTAAGTGTAGAATTCTAATTGCTGGACTTGATGGGAAAAGAAGTCTGAAGAAGTGAAAAAGTGATTATAATAAAACTATTGATAGTGTAGGTAAATAACTTGTCCCTAAAATTAAAAATTCAAACCTAGTTAATTATATCTTAGCTAATAAAAGCTGCAGTGATAACATGAAAAAATAATGAATGTTTTAATAAATTTTCTGGTAAATTATTTGTCAGAAGTAACTTAAGGAGTCTGAAAATGTTTAGAAGTCATTAGATTAACTGAAATATAAAATAATGCTAGAAACAGTGAAACTCCACTTCTGCACAAGAGGAATTTAAAATGAAATTTGTCTTATTAGATTGTATCTCATTGTCTAAAATGGTCTAGCACAATGTAGCATTTACTAAATAATTAGTGCATAAATTAATATTAAATTTGGCACTCTGAAAATAAAGATGGTGGTGGTGGTGTGGTGGCGTGTGTGTGTGTGTGTGTGTGTGAACTCTGAGTGCTATAGGAAACATTTCAAAGTGGTAAATTTAAAATATATATACAGTAAGAACATTTAACAGGAGATCTACCCTTTTAGCAATTTTTTTTAAGTATACAATGTGTTAACTACTATAGGTATGTTGTACCTGGAAGTAATGTACATTGTATAACTGAAACTTTATACCCATTGAATAGCAACTCCCAATTTCCTATTCTCTCAGCCCCTGTAAACCACTATTCTACCCTCGCTTCTATGAGTTTGGCTGTTTTAGATACTTCATATAAATGGAACCATACGGTACATAATTGTCTTTCTGTGACTGTCTTATTTCACTTACCGTAATGTTTTCCAAGTTCATCTATGTTATTGCATATTGAAAGATCTCTAACTTTTCAAAGGCTAAATAATTTTACATTGTAAGTACATATCACATTAAAATAAATCCATTCATCCAATGATAGACATTTAGGTTGTTTCTACATCTTGGGTATTGTGAATAATGGAACAATAAACATGGGACTGCAATTGTCTCTTCAAGATCCTGATTTCAATTTTTTTTTTATGAATACCCAGAAATGAGATTGCTAGATCATATGGTAATTCTATTTTTAATTTTTTTCAGCAACTTTCAGATTTCCATGGCAGCCACACCATTTTACATTTTCACCAAAACTGTACAAGGAAAAGTTTCAGTTTTTTTCACATTCTTGACAACGCATTATTTTTTGTTTTTTGATACGTGCCATCCGAACAGATATGATGTTATATCTCATTGTGGTTTGATTTGCATTTCCTTGAGATTAGTAATGTTGAGCATCTTTTCATGTACCTGTTGGCCATTTATATGTGTTTTCTTTGGAAAAATGTATATTCAAGTCTTTTGTCTATTTTTAATTCTGGTTATTTGTTTATTGAATTTTAGGAGTGCCTTATATTTTTTGGATATTAACTCCTTATTAGATAGTTGCAAATATTTTCTCCAATTGCATTGGTTGCCTTTTCACCCTGTTAACTGCTTCTTTTGCTGTGCAGAAGCTTTTTAGTTTTATGTAGTCCTACTTGTTTACTTTTTGCTTTTGTTGCCTGTGCCTTTGGTGTTATGTGCAATTAATCATTGCCAAGACCAGTGTCATTAAACCATTTTCGTATGTTGTATTTTAGGAGTTTTATGACTTCAGGTCTACTTTTAAGCCTTCAATCCATTGTGAGTTGATTTTTGTGTACGGCATAAGGTAAGGATCCCATATCATTCTTTTACTTGTGGATATACAGTTTTCCCAGTATTATTTGTTGAAGAGATATTTTTTCTCTGTTATATATTCTTGAGATCCTTATCAAAGATCAGTTGACCTATATACATGGGTTTATTTCTGGGCTTTCCATTGAGTTCTGGTCTACATGTCTGTCTTTATGTCCATGCCATGATGTTTTTATGACTTAAGCTTTGTAATATATTTTGAAATCAGAAAACGTGAGGGCTCCAGCTTTTTTCTTCTTTCTCAAGATTATTTTGGTTATTTAGGATTCTTTGTGGTTTCTTATGCAGTTTAGAAAGAAATTCCTTTGGGATTTTGACAGAGCTTGCAATAAATCTATAGATCATGTTGGTAGCACTGGTATTTTAACAATATTAAATTTCCCAATCCAGGGCCATGGTATCTCTTTCTATTTGTGTTTTCTTTAATGTCTTTCATCAATGTGTTTTATAGTTTTTAGTGTACAAGTCTTTAGCCTTCTTGATTAAGTTCATTCCTAAATATTTTATGAACATGTAGAAATCTGAGCTGTTGGCCTCAGCAGAAGAGTGGCATGTACAGTAGGGTTTCAATAAAATACCTTGCAAACATTGGCCTCGGTGGGGGTGGGGTGGGGGTGTGTGGAGCAGAGGCAACCAGGAAAGGGGAGATAGGTGTCTCGTTCCCAGTTTGTTACTTATGCATCAGAATTAATAACTTGCCCTCTGTGCCTTTTTAAAGTGGGGATAAGGAAGATAATTCAATGGTATTTTGAGAAAAGAGATGGAGAAATAAAGCTATCTTTCACTCTCATTTTTTATTGGGACATAAAAATGTTCTTTTTCCTAATGGATAAAGGAAACATCAAGGCATCTGAGCTTCAGTAGTATTTTCCATGTCCCACCTGAGATAATTAGTCTTTGGGAAGAGGACAGCATTAGAGTTGTGGGTGAATGCTAGAACTGAAACTGAAGTGGGAATGGGGTTAAGGATGGAGTGGGACTTGAGTTACTCTGCCTGTCAGCAGACTATTTAGTGAGGAGTTCTCCCTCAGGGCCTATTGAGAACCTATACCAGAAGCCCTTGGGAGCATTTATAGCTGTGAGGGGTACAGCAGCTACAGTTTATAGTACACTTTTGGTCTATTTCTGTAATTGCTCTTCCTACCCATTATTGGAAGTGCTAGAAGTAAATGAGCAAAGGAGAGGGGAAGCACGAAGGACAGCTCATCGGTCTCCATTTTAAGTTCCCTCCCACTGGAGGAAAGGCCAAGATGAACATGAAACTGAATGCAAGACAGAGATTTTAAACTCTTCTAGATTATACTGAAAGTCTTAACATTTAAAAATGACTGAGGAAACTAGAGGATCTGTCTAAGATGTCATTAAAATCTGGGAAAAGCAAATTTAATAGAGCATGTCTGAAGTCAGTGGATGGAGAAAAGTAAAACCACATCATCTTTGTATCTCACTGAGTTCAAGGGCTGTTCAATAGGCCAGTTTTATGTGCATATAGAAAATGTAGTTATACCGTTAATTTCACAATTTTGCTTTACTTTTCAAAATTTAACTGTGGTGTCAAAAATATTTTTCTATATTATTAAAAATATTTCTCTTTTTCTATTATTTACGTGTTTATGTTTTGAAGTGGTTTGAAAATAAAGACTGAACTCCCAAAGGATAAAGGAATTTTGCTCATCTTCCTGCTAAAACTCATGAAACAAGGAACTTGATTCCCCTCAATTTAGTTTTTAGGGAAAAGAAGGGGTGTGTGTGTGTGTCTGTGTGTCCTCAATTATCTGTCCTAGTATTTTTCATGATAGCACACCAAAATAAGATGTTTTACATAAAGTAAAAGGAATTAAGCATAAAATTAAAAGACATTGTAGTCTATTTTATAGACCATACTATCTTTAACTAGTTCTCTATTTTAATTTTACTATTTTAAATAAAGCTATGTATAAACATCTTTGTATACAAACTTTTCTTCATTTGAGATTATTTTCTCAGAATGGAGTTCTAGAAATTGCAGCCAGAATAGGTAGAATACATATTTTAAATGCTGTTTATATATAACAAATATTCTTTTAGAAAATTTGGGTATGAAATAAAATTAAGAAGACAACAAAAATCATGATAAATGCCATCAGCTAGAGAAAGGCATTACTATTATTTTCTTCCATATTTCACCTGTGTTTAAATATTTTAAAAAGTGCAGGATAATGTATAATAATATTTGTGTACTACTTCTTCCCAATTAATATTATTTCCTGAGAATTTTTCCATATTTTAATACTTTTTGAAATTTTCATTATAAAGGGTAAGTGTTATTTTACTGAATTGATTTATAAAAATTTAGTTTTATTTTCCTTTATCATGGAACTTAGATTGTTTTGGGATCATGATACTGCATTGAACACTCATGAATAAAACTTTTCCACCTATATCTATGACTCTTTTCTTTAAGCTGATTCCTATAAATGGCATTCCTGCATCAAAAGTTAAAAGTATTTTGCTAAACTGCTTTCAAGAAAGTTAGTACCAATTTTTCAGTCCTACCAGCAATTTGTGAGAGGCACATACATTCTGTATATTCTTGTTTATACTCCACTTGACATTGAGAATTATCATGGACATTTTTGCAAGTTTCGTAAGGAAAACTGATAACATTTTATTTTTCATTATTAATGAAGTTGAACTTTTCATTTAATGTTTATTAGCCATTTGTGTGTTCTCTGTTCATGTTTTTTGCTCATTTATCTATTTGATGCATTTGCATTTTAGACGAGGAACTCATTAACACAAATAAATCTCTAACTAGTGAACCTATGTAGGAAATACATTTTAAGCAGAGGGGGATTTTTATTGCTCTTGTCTGTTCTTTTTAAAAACATATTCAATTAAAAAAAATTGAGCATCTACTTGGTGTAAAGAAATGTACATCGTGGAAAATCAATTAAAAAAGAAGTTTCTGGTCCTTAAAAAGGAGGACATAGTATGGCTTAAGTCTAAAATGACTGAGCAGATTGCTTCTAAAGGATCACTGATTTCTCATTAAGATATTATAAAAACTAATTAAAGTATGTTGGAGAAAATATGAACTACAGCAAAACAAGAGGATGATTACTCATAATTCTATCACCTTATTGCATCACTTGTATACTTCTTCAATAGCTTTTAATTTTCTTTGCATTTGACGTAGTTATAATCAGACTGCAGAGTACTTTGTATCTTGCTCTTTTTACTTCACATTATGGCTCAACCTACTCTTTTGTAAGAAGTCTTTATTTTAATGACTGAATCTCTCTACAGTTTAATTCTACTCATATTTTAGGGCATTTATTTAGATTTGCCCTTTTTTCAGTATAATTTCTTTAGATCTGTTCTATATTTCTTGGCAACTTAATTTTTTTTCACTTTATAGTGTATAGTGGGCATAATACTCAACTATCTGCATTTTAAATATGAACTTTTTAGAAAAAGCTAATTAAAAAGACTTTAGGAGTGACAAAGAGTGATTTTTGGGAAATCATGCCACTCTTTATAGGTGATGATTTTTGGGGTGGTTTCCTTGTGCACCCCAGATCATACCACACTAGTTACTTGTGTTACGTTGCGTGAACATCGGATTCAGTGCGATCTTGGCTAATTTGGGCTTTTAGAGTCTCCATTTTTTCATCTATAATGTATGCTTTCTAAAGCCTGCACCACCTGATATTGTTATGAGGATTAAATAAAAGAGCACACAGTGCCTACTACCGTGTTTCCTTGAAAATAAGACCGAGTCTTATATTAAGTTTTGCTCTAAAAGATGCATTAGGGCTTATGTTCAGGGAATGTCATCCTGAAAAATCATGCTAGGGCTTATTTTCCGGTTAGGACTTATTTTCGGGGAAACAAGGTACAATGTGTGCTCCAAACTGCTTTAAATTAATATTAGATTCCTCTCTCCCTCCTTCAATCCCTCTCTTTCATTCTGGCGATTTGGGAGAAAACTGGAGCTTGAGTTGGCTTGAGGACTTGGATTTTTTATTTTTCCTTTCCAAATTCTTATAAGCATAGGCTCTTAATCATGACTATGCCTTAAGTTTCCTTGGAATCCCTAAAAGTGTAGTAATTAATTTCTATCAGTTTACTCTAAGGCAATGTGTATATATAATTTCAGTTCAAAGAAATCTTATGTATCTATTCTTTGGTTGACATTTGACAGAGAGAGGACTTTAGGCAAAGCCCGAATTTGAGTCACAGCTCCTGAGACTGCTGCTTTTTCACAAAGGCAGGCTCCTGCCTGACCCTCCATTCTACTTCTAATGGACTTTATTTTCCTTAATCATGTCCTTGAAACTGCCTTTCATATATTGTGCTTATCAAGTGATTACGATTTTTGACACAACAGAATTATTTCAGATGTTCAGATGTAACAGAATTATTTCAGATGTTCTATTCTAATTCCTTAGTAATATAGAGCCAGTTACATTTTAGGAAGGCAAAACGAGGTTCTACAAATGTACTTGCACACAATGCCTTTCATTCTCATTAAAGAAATGATACCTGTATTTAGTGCTTTCCTTATCAACTACTTAAAAGCATCACTGAGATAAGATGAGCTATCCCTGTTCTCGCAAAGCTGCTGTCTGTTTCAGAGCCCAAATTAAAGGAAATCTGAACTTTTCTTGTAGCTGTAGTAAATATGTCCTTTACTATTGAGCATGCACTTTAGTCGACAGATCGTATTGTCAATTGTTTGTCCATGAGCATAATGGAAGAAGTATGTATATTTTTAAAAGTCATTTCTTCCATGCTGTTTTGGAACAGTAGAGATGCCATGACATTTATTTCTTAAAAAACAGCATGTTTCAATATAATTACTATATACCATGTGTATATATATATGTATGTGTGTGTGTGTGTATACTATATATGTGTGTGTGTGTGTGTGTGTGTATATATATATATATGGAACATAATGAATTCTATTGCATTGGCTGTGTGTAGAGTAGGGTTGAGTCAGGGAGAGGGGAAGGGCAGAGATATAGCAAGGGAGCAAAGCCTAGATTATGCTCCAGAGTTGTACTACTTCACTTCAAATCTTACCTGTCCTGAACTACCTGCTTGATCTTGGGAAAAATATTTAAACACTCTAAACCTCAGTTTTCTTACCTATAAAGTGGGGTAATGATAATATCCACGGTATATGACCGCTGTGTAGATGAAATTAATTTGGCCAGGTGCCACACAGTAAGGTTCTTGTAGTGAAAAGTTATTGTTCTTATTAATACATTCTGACATCTCAGATTTTACCAGAAATTAATTTGATTGATACTAGGAGTGGCCAGTAGTTTAATAGGTTAATAAATTCAAAGGAATAACTAATGATTTGGTTATCAACAAGTTTGTCCAAAACTACCCAACCTATATCCAAGTTATAGGGAGGGATAAAACACAATACAGAATTTAGGAAACAGTGATAGAAGAAGCAGATTCTGGGAGAAATTTATTCATGTATTTAGAGAATTATGCAGTCTTATTTGAAGTACAAATTTTCAAAGAAGAGCATTGAACACTTTAATTCACTAACACCTCGGGGCAACTTATTTTTCTCAGTCTTTTTTCCTTCTTTAATTGGGAAGGACTGCATGAAACTACTTGGGAAAAGAGGTGAATACAATAAAGGTAAGGTGAAAGTGGGGAAGGAAGGTAGAAAGGCAAGAAGCACGATCTGTCACACAATCTTCCTAGTTCATAATTTTACTGTCAACCATGTGCACAATACACATTTTGCTTGATATCTGTCTTTGGTTTCTTTTAAAATTCTCAAAAAAAGAAGTCAAATAAATTTCTTGGGGAAACACTTAAAATTAAGCATTTTGAAATTTTGAAATGCAATAATACAAAAAAAAAAAATTCTGAGTCTAGCATCTGCTTGAATTAACTACACAAATTCACTTCTTTTATTCTTAGCTAAATTTTTTTCTGGAAAACTATTACAGAATAAATTTAGATTTAGAGAAAAGTTGTAAAGATAGTACCAAGAGTTTCAAATACTCTTCACTCAGCTTCCCCTAATGTCAACATCTTATTTAACCATGGCACATTTGTCAAAATCAATTACCATTGGTACAAATTTGTTAACTAAACTCTGGATTTTATTTGAATTTCAACAGGTTTTCTGCTACTGTCCTTTTTTGGTTCCAGTATTCATTTCAGGACACCAGGTTGCATTTAGTGTCCTCTGTTTTGTGATAGTTACTCAGTCTTTCCTTGTGTATTATTTTCCTATTGCTGCTGTAACAACCACAAGCTTAGTGGTTTAGAACAATGCAAATTTATCTTACAGTTCTGGAGTTCAGAATAGGAAAATGATGTTTATTGGACTGAAATCAACATGTCCAAAGGGCTGTGTTTCTTTGTGCAGTCTGTAGGAGAGGATCCATTTTCTTGTCCTTTCTAGATTCCAGAGACTGCTCACTTTGGTTTGTGGAGCCCTTTCATGTTGAAAGCCAGCAATGGTCAGTCAAGTCTTTCTACAATACTATCTCTCTGGTTCTGACCTTTTTGCCTCCCTCTTTCCCATTTAAAGATCCATGTGATTATTTTGGGATCACCATGATAATCCAGGATAATCTCTTTATCTTAAAGTCAGCTGATTGTCAACCTTAATTCTATCTGTAAATTTAATTGGCATTACTGTGTAACATATTTACAGGTTCCGGAGATTAGTGTGTGGACATGTTTGGTGGGCCATTATTCTACTGCAGCCTACCCACTGGTTCCCTAAGATTCATGTCTCTTCCATGTGCAAAATATATTCACTCCATCCACCAAAATGCCAAACCATCAAGTCTAAAATCTCATCTCAATCTCATTAGCTCAAAAGCCTCAGGTCTCATTATCTAAACTATCTAAATTGGGTATGAGAGTATGAGTAAAGAGCTATGTGCATAATTCATCTCGGGCACAATTTCCTTCTGTGAACATTGTAGATGAAGAAGGGGCTCTGTAATAAATCTAATCAAAAGTAACCTCACTGGGTGATCTGATCATAAATTCCTAATGGGGCAGGTCATGGTGGGTAGTCATGCCCCAGGCCTATAAAAGGTTTGTCTTTGTTTTAAGAAGCACTGTCTGTTGTTCTTGTGCATCTAGATTAACATAGCTTTGAAATGCCAGAAATAATTCTGTTTTGCAGACCCCATGAAGGCATAACTACCAGTACGGGAGCACATAATCTTGTCAACTATCTTATACCTTGCTTTCTCCCACCTTCATGTAATCTTCCTTATGTTCCCTTCTTAATTACAAATGTATAAAAGAAACTGCAAAACTCATTCTCAGGAGCATTTAAGATCTTGCTTCCTGGCAATATTGTCAACTTGGCTCAAATAAACTCTTATAAAAATTCTCTATAGGTTTGGGCATTTCTACATCAACAACATGAAATGCAAGACACAAGTTATTTACTTCCAAAATACAGTGATAGGACAGGCATAATATGCCAGTTATAGATGTTTGATTCAACAGGGGAGAAAATAGGAGAAAAAGAGGGGTCATATTATATTGTCACCATTAAAAATTCACATATTCCTGCTGCCTCAAACACCCACAAACAGACTGTGGGCAACCCGCTCAGGTGACAGGTGTACCAGTGTAACAAGGCTGGACTCTGCCACAAGTTCCTTTCTTGTCTTCCTCTGACTGTGACCTAGTGACTCTCAAATGCAACAATGAAATCCCCTCATGCCTTTTCTCGTGTCCCCCCTGCTGACCCCCAATAAAAGCACGTGCTCACAGAGGCTCACTCTCTCTTGAGTCCCCACCTACTTGGATGAGTTTGCTCCTTTGGTACTCCCTCCCATGTTGTCCCCGTCTTTGTGTGTGTGACTCTCTCTCTCTCTCTGGGACCTGAGAGTATAATAAACTGTTTTTCCTGAGCCTCTCTTCTGTCTCCTTTTGTGGCTACACCTTATCATCCTCTAAAAGAACATAGCATACACAGGTCCCAAACAATTTCAAAATCCCTTGTGGTTCTCCATTCTGCCCTCTGCATTTAACACTCCACGCTGGGAGTCATCCTTCCTTTTCCATGTAGCCCATGTCTGCAGCTGAGTAGATTTAGTGGTTTGTTTCTTGCCTATAGAAGTTGGGGGATCTGATCTGACAACCTTTTTGGACTTGTACTTTTTTAGTCCAAACTTGCAGTGTTTCTCTTGATATAAAATTCTCCAGAACCTGACCGAGCAAGATCATGATTTTAGCCCAGTGAGACCCATGTCAGCCTTCCTAACCTACAGGGCCATAAGATAATAAATTTATGTTGTTTTATGTCACTAAGTTTGTGGTAATGTATTATAATAGCAATCAAAACCTATTACAATTGGCCTTAGTAATTTTGAAGTCATTGGTGATACTGATAAAAGCTGTTTCAGAGAAATGAGTAATGGAAATCCCTGGTTAAAGGGATTTGAGAGAGAAACGGCGAAGAATAATTGGAGGGTACATACAGACCACACTTGAGTTTTTCTACATACTTTGTACTTTCTTAGCTTGGTCTTAGCTCATTATCTTCCTTGTCTGGCTTGTTCTTCTTCTTGTGCTAATTCTATCCCATTTTTGTTAATTCCAAATTTTCTCTTACTTGCTCAGTTTGGATTAACTTTTCTCCTTTGGGTTTCTATCACTTGGACACTTACTACATTATAAAATATAAGCTCTCTCCCCACCAAACTCCTTTGTATTCTTAGCACTGAGCAGAGTGCTTAATAGATGTCAATAAATGCTTACTGAATTAAAAAAAAAATTTTAAATTAGAGTTTATTGGGGTGACAATTGTTAGTAAAGTTACATAGATTTCAGGTGTACAATTCTATAACATATCATCTATAAATCCCATTGTGTGTTCACCACCGAGAGTCAGTTATCCTTCCATCACCATATATTTGATCCCCTTTACCCTCATCTACTACCCCCCACCCCCCTCATCCTCTGGTAACCACTAAACTATTGTCTATGTCTATGAATTTTTGTTTCTCATTTGTTTGTCTTGTTCTTTTGTTGTTTTTGGTTTATATACCACATATCAGTGAAATCATATGGTATCTACTTTTTCTGTCTGACTTATTTCGCTTAGCATTATAATCTCAAGATCCATCCATGTTGTCACAAATGGTCCTATTTCATCTTGAATTAAAAATTATTTGGGGCCTCTTGCACGTTGATAAATTAAACAATTATAGCACATGCCCTGTTTCTCTATGAAGTTTATTGTTTCTATTCTTTAGGTATAGTTCAGTAGTTAGGCTTCTGTCCAGATATTTGGTAAGGTAAGCAGAAAAATTAACAAACAGAACAAATACCCAGTAAACGTCAATCAAATTCTAAGTTCAGTACACAAAATTTATTTATTTACAGTGGTACCTCGTTTTTTGAACATAATCCGTTCTGGAAGACCGTTCGAGTTCTGAAACATTGGAGAACAGCAGAGAGGTAGGCCTCAGGATCTTGCACTCAGCAGAAGCCACGAGATATGTTCGACTTCTGAGGCATGTTCGAAAACTGAAGCATTTACTTCGGGTTTATAGTGTTCATAAACCAAAATGTTCGTCAACAGAGATGTTCGAAAACTGAGGTACTGAAAAAAAAAAAAAGAAAACCGAGGTACTACTGTAGTTGAAACTCAAGATCAACTGTAGTTGAAAACTCTCCTAGGGAAATATTTGTAGATGATTATCCTAAGTTTCAAAAGTAAATTTTCAAATAAATCCTGAGTTATGACTACCCTTGGAAATTTAAAAAGACAAACATATTTATAAAACTAAATATAAAGATACTTAAATTTCCGGAAAGAGGATGCTAGAAAATGCTATACACATTTAAAAGCTTAAACACACCTGCATTGAAAGCTTAAATACACACAGATATAGAAACCAGAAACTTAAACCAATTAGAATAATCAGGAAGCAAAATTTACCCAAATAAACAGAAACCATTATTTAAGTTTTAAGGTGTTATAGAATTTTACTTCTCTGAACTTAATTTACTTGTACACTTTTTCACTTGTTCCTATCAATTTCCTATACTTCCTCTTGGCAATCCACCCCTGCAGTAGACAAAATATCTTGTTGCTTCAGAAACTACATTGTTCAGCTAATTTTTCCTGCCCTCTCACCAGGTACCAATTCCCACACTTTGTCTTTTCATTATCTGATAGGCACTGAAATTTGCTTTAAGTAAGCAGCACCATCTTACGTAATTAGAAGTCTTTCATCTTGCAGCTACACCTCTTTGAAGCATCCTGGATCAAGGAGGAAAACAAATAGTGTTTCTGAGCAGCCAGGAGGACTGTCACAAAGACCAGACTCCACCAGTCGTAGAACTACTCTTGGGGAGTGCCTCAGGCCCCCTCAAAATATACTTACTTTGAGTTAGTCTATTTATCAATATCTCCTGAGGACATTAATGACTCATGTCATAATACAATGACTATTATTCATGAGACATTGATCTTGAGTCACAAATACAAGTTAACTGTGTTCTGTAAATTAGAATAAATTAGAACAGGAAGTGGGCAGTTTATCTCTGGAAGAGTCCCATCCAAAATGAATGACATAGACAAAGTTTCAACACTTGAAAAATGGGCTTTGTTAGTTTATAAATACATTTTTGTGGAACACATACTTTCCTAATAAAACAGAAGAAATTTTTCAATTCATCCAGCAGTAGCCTCTTGCAATTTTAAATTTACTGTACTTTTGAAGTTAAATGTGTTTGTACAACAGTTTGGAGAGAACTAAAGAAATCCTAGGACATCATGAAACCTGTTGGGGTCCACATGATGAATGGCTGTGGAAAGAAAGTCTGGCTGAGGAGTCAAAAATTAGCTTAATTGACTATGAATTCAGATAGCTTGGGTTCAGATCATTACTCTGCTACTTATGAGCTCTGTGAACTTTGTCAAATTACATAACTGTGCTCTGACTGACTTTCCTCATCTGTAAAAAGGGGATAATAAATGTAGCCACATTTTAGTGTGGGACACTGCATAAAACACAATGAACCTTAGTTGTTATAACTGTTTCTACGTTTTTAAAATTTTGTCAATGTCAGAAATACATCCATTAGATGCATAGAACGAAAGCAGAAAGAATTGTAAAATCTGAGCATTGGAAGAAAACTTAAAAATTATTCAGTGAATGGAACTTAGAAATTATCTAATCTAACCTTCACTCAATGTAGTAATCTCTTCTCAAATTCCCTGATAGTCATTTAACATCCACATGGAAAATTCATGGAAAAGAGTTGTTTTAGGAGTCTTTCTTCTGTGACATGTTTCTGGTGACTCCATCCATTCACCTTAGTCTACTGTCTAGAGCAATAGAGAATAAAACTATCCCCTTTTATGGAATGCAGACAGTGTTCCAAGTAATGTGCTGCACATTGTACATGTATTGTTGCTAACCCTTATAATAACCCTACAGAATTGATATTCTTAACTCTATTTTAGAGATTAAAAAATAGAGGCACAGAGGGCCAAAGATCTTTTCTAAGGTCATATATAGTTAACATGTTTAAAAAATGATGTAGTATTCTTATCAGTAATTGCTCTTTTAAATATTTAAAAATATGTGTTAGTTTTCTCTAAGCTCTCTCTTTTCTACAGCAAGCGATTCCTCAGCTATTTGCTATTCCTTACTGATATGGAGTGCATTTCCTATTTGTTACCCTTCTATGACTACTTAACATTTAAAAAAATATTACTATATTTTACAATGTGTAATGTGCACTCTTTTACCCAAATTTGTGAGGGAAAAATAAGGATACACATTATACATGTGTAGTACTAATTCTGTATCTATATTAGTGTTTTTAATTCTTTTATTTATGCTTATGAGTTAAAAGATCAATGACGATATCTGTGTACACAATAATACCCTGGAATATGATAGTTTTGTTGAACTTACGATGAACTTGCAACAACGAAGAGTTCTTGGCCTTCTATGATGCACAAATATTGTGAATTTGCTACCAGTGTATAAAACTTCTTGTACCTTCTATCTGTTCTTGTATTTTATAATTATTTGTTGCATAAAATATCTTGTGCCATAATATGTTAAAAAATAAATACTAAGATTCCTTTATAATACAAGAAAAAACAAGTACCTAAATGTAAACAAATAAAAATTTGAATTAAAAAATTAAAACAAAAGGTTTTTTTCTCTGAAAGTTTGGGCCAAAAACATGGGTGCTCCTCATACATGGGACTGCAATATACATGGCAAAATATGGTACTTTTAAGTATGACACCCAGATATGAGTACTCTTTTCACAATAGCTATTACCTAGCCTGATTTAGATATCACTCTATTATACAGCCTAAGACTTTTTTGTTTTTTTTTTTGTAGCTGTATTAAAATGTTGGTTAATGTTCAACTAGAGATCAACTAAGTCTTCTAGGTTTTTTTCTCTCCCTTAGTGAAAATGCTATCAAGCCTGATCTCTGCCATCTTGTACACATACAGGGTGTTTGTTTGTTCATTAAATTTTTTTAAGTTTTTATTCATAGCATGTCTGTTAATTTCATTTCATGGGTTTCAGCTCAGTGTTCTGCCTTGTCAAGATCATTTAGAATCTTAATTCTGTCATCTAGCACATTAGCTCTGCCTTTCAACTTGGTGTGATTTGCAAATTTGATAACCACCCTTTCCATCCCTTCATCAAGCTGTTGGTAAAAATATTGAACAGGAAAAGGGCAAAGATATAGTTCTGTAGCATGCAACCAGAGATATTTTAGTTAATGATGCTTCATCTAAATGAACAACAGTGAAGCAATAAAAAGCAATACAGCTTTGTGTGTATAGTATTTAAATAGTTTCCAAACCCTATATTTATTAATAAAATACATTATTGTGATTTAAGGACAAAAGGTGATGGGGGAATCAGTAATTGCCTGCTGTGCGCTGGGATTTTAGGAGTTTGTCTTCCTCAAGTGTCTCCTCATTCAGTTCATTACCATGATGACTTCAAAGGAATTTTATTCTTGTGACTTAAGTAAAATAGGAGTATGTATACTATTAAAATGCCAATCTTGTGGTGTTTTTTTCACCATAGCACTTATCAGCAAACTATATGTTTTACTTATTATCTTCTTTATTTCCTATCCGACTAGAATGTAAGCTCCTTAGGACAGGATTTTTTTTTTTTTCTGTTTTGTTCACTGCTGTTTCCTATCACTTAGAACACATAATAGATGCTTGTAGAAGATTCTCAAAAACTTATGAATAAATTAATGAGAAACTTTAAACTGAGAGGTCTGTAAAGTTTTGCGTAAATATGTTTTAGGTCTTACAGAGAAAGTTTAATAAATTCAACCCATCAAGCCAGTGAATGTCTGTAGACCAAATAAATGTCAGTTCTCTGCTACTGACCCATGCCCTCACCCTTCTGTCGCCTGTCACCCTTCTTGCTACTTAGACCCAAAATTTAGGGGCAGGTGCTTTTGCTATGTTCTCCATTTCCTAACACTTTCTCCATATGGTCCTGGTCTAAGGCTGGCTCTACACTGTAGTCCAAATTCACGTTTGTCTTCCAATGATGAGTCTAGTCTTATGTCTTTTCTGAAATGAAAAAATACCTTGTCTGAGGCAGAAGTGCCAGATGCTGAAAGCCTGCCTTCGGTTCCCGTTACTGCTCATTCGCATTCATTGTTGCTTAGATTCCTTAACAGAGAGGTGCACCTTCTTCACTTGGTGTCTCAAAGGGCTGCTTGCTTGTAGCTTCATTGCAGATGGTCTGGGCTCATTTGGGTCTAACCACGTTCTCGTCCCTTTCATTATTTGTCCTCTCTCATATTCTTCTGCAACAATCCTAGTGTATTACAGATAGGGACAGACAGGGAGAGAGCGTGAGGTCACTGAGAGCTGGAAGATAAGACACTTAAAAGCTAACTGTGCCTACTGCTTGGTTTTGCACATAAGTCCCTACCTACATGTTTTATATTATTACTGAAAAGGTTTGTGTATGTATATATACATGTATGTGAGACCCATATATATATCCTTTAGATATGATTAGAAGATGAAATACATGTAAAACACCAAAAGAAATTCTTTCTATTTTTAAGCTGGAGAAAGAGAAGTGACCTAATTATTTTTTTTAACTACATGACGATTGTGTCCATCTGTTTTTCTCCTCTACCAGGAATAGAACTAGAGGAAACAGGCTTAATCTATAGCCTGAACTTTGTAGTGTAAACATAAAGGAGAATTTCCTGACAGTGAGTAGTGGATTATGGAATTTGTTTCTTGTGAGATTTGGATTTCCATCTCGTTGGGTATGTTTGAAGCAGTTGTCTCTCAAGGTGGCAGTGGTGAGTGTATATGTAGGTTAAACGACCTCTCAAAGATTCTATTCCTAAGAATTTAAGATTAACTTTCTGGGGGAAAAAAGAACTACAATGGCTTCATGCTTTCCTAATATTTCGAATGAAGGATAATATAAAATTTTAATTTATAGGGGGAGTGCATTTAAAATAACTTCAAAAATGAATGTTCAGCCACTTCTGAAGTGTAGGAGGGTAGATCTTCAAAATTTGAAGAGATTGATAAGGGTTTACTAAAATGTGTTTCTGAGTTTGCCCTAGATGAAGTTTTTATTTATTTCATTATGTTTTTTCTTTCTAAATTGAGTTTGAACTTGGAATAAATATTTTTTTCATGTGAAAGTATTTGAGTTAGACAATGTTGATAGTAGCAACCTTAGTGCCCACCACCTTTACCCATGAGTAGAAAGAAAGTTTATAGACCTATTAGCTAATTTTAGTTAACTAGTTCAATGATAGATATTGATAACAGAAATAAAAACAGCCCAGTTACTGATTATATAATAGGATTATCTGAAACATGATACAGTTAGAGAATAACTGAAGTAGAAATAAGTAACAATAAATAAGGAAAGAAGATGAGATTCAAAGTGACCTCAGGGTTACTTTAGACATCTACATAAATATCAAAATACTGAAATCCTGCTAGGCTTACATAAGGCACCTGCATGGAAACTATTCTCTCAAAAATAAGTGCAAAATGTTGAAAATGTGAATTTAAAAATATTGACAGAAAATGTTAAATATTAAAGATTGATAATTAAAGAAGAGACTGTATGATAGATTAAATACTGATAACCACAATAACCTCCACTAAGAAATCTGAATATCTTTCAAATTAGAAGATGACTAATATATTCTTGATTCCATTTGAAATTTGATTTGTACAAATGGAAAAAGAGTAATTTAATTTATACCAACAACAGTGTTTTAATGCTTTCATTAACACATTTTTATTAATAATTTAATTAACACATTTTGAAAGAATACTAAAATTATGCTAAAGAGATTATGTCAAATGCTGGCATTTGTGTAATAATTTAGACAAGATTTAATCTTCAGGTCAGGTGGTACCTAATTATACAAAGGAATGCAAAACGTCCTTTAGACAGACCTAATGGTTACATTGTTCAGGATTTAACTGGTGATATTTCCCCTTCTTCCTACCTTTGTTTTAAAAAGGAAAGTGATTCAGCAAACAGGGCATGTAAAATAAACTAATAATCTTCCTAAAGAATAGAAATTAAAGTTTGAGAAATCTCTTAGGTACTATACAAACATATAAATAATCTTTAAGAGTTTCACAATTCCAGGCAGTGTTGGTGAGTTGCAGATAGAAGTCACAACTGATACGTGACTGAAGTTCATGACTATATGGGAATTTCACTACTTTTCTTTCCTTTTCTGACAATCTTCTGCCTATTTGCTGAGTGTTCCTGTCTATCAGCTCTCAGGTCTCAATATGATTACATCTAACCCATGTTTTATTTTACTCAATATGATGGGGCTTTAGTCAATATCTTGGATAGATCCACATATTCCCGCCATTACTCTTGTCATTTTTTTATCAGTAGCAAATCGAAAGGATGTGACATGTACTTTGGAATAGAACATTCTGGATATGTGTGTTTGATTAGGAAATTTTAGGAATAAAATTGTAGAGGGTCCTACCTCATGTGTTTAAAAAATGAGTAATTTGGGTGAGGGACTCACACTGAGAAATCATCCTGTATTATTGAAAGTTTATCTTATTAGGTCATATTTAAAGATGTTAACAAAGGTAGGTTTTAGCCAAAAACAGATTAGACCCCTTTAAAAGTAAGAGTTTTGAGAGTGAATCTATCAGTTACAAGATCCATTATTATATAAACTCTGAAAACTAGGAAAAACTGTGAAGATTTTAATACCTTCTGTCATCTTGCTAGTTCTCTTCCTTACAAAACCATTTTTCTCTTTGTCCTTTCACACACAGTCACACAACAAGAAACTACATTACCCAGCCTCCTTTGTTGCAAATGCCATTTTACAAAGTTCCTTGCCAGGGAATGTGAGGGGAAGTGATATGTGCAACTTTGTCCTGACTCACTCACTCGGTTGGCCTTACCCCCTTTCTATGTCCTGTGAGTTGGAACATGGACATGCTCAAGATCCAGCTAGCCTGATCATAGGATGAGGACTATGTCCCAGGGCAGAGCAGAACAACAAAGTTAAAGGAACGTGGTCCCTGAATGGAGTGGAACCACCCTACCAAGTTTGTCACTCACCTCGGAAGGTGTGTGAGGGAGATAGATGCCGACTTTTTTAACCCACTGTATTTAGAGGTCTCTCTAATATAGAATCTTTTCTGTTATCTAACTTATACTACTTTATGCACAAATATTTCAAACGAAGAAAAATATTAGAGTGAGATGTTAAATATTTTTGACGATAAATGGGTGTTAATAAGAAAGGCTTTAAGTTATATTCATGTTTATGATTTTATCTTTTCACCCCTTTCTCCATCCTGTTCACTGCCCCCCAGAAGTCCTGCCTATATGGATTACAGAAACATTTTCTTGCCCTCTGGTTTCTGGTTGGGTTTGACCAATAGGGAGTCTTGGCAAAAAATCAGAGGTATGTGAATGAGATCAAGGAATTTACTTCACAGTAAGGGTGCCTTGGGCTGTTTTCATTACTCTAACTGACTTAACTGCCTTGTTCAAGGCAGTCTTCCCTACTTGAATCTCTCTTTTATGGTACTTGCCCCGCTCCTGCCTTTTGTTGTTAGTAAACCTGGGTTACAGATCCATCCTTTGTGGTTCCCTTCACTCTGTCAACAGCTTTATGAATAGTCACTTTGTAATTAAAATCTCCCTGATTTACTGTAACTTGAATGTTCCATCTATTTCTTGTTGGGAACCTAACAAAACACTATTTGTGCATCACTCTTTTAAATATAATTTTATCTGAACATTGGGAAATTATTTTTGATCAGCTCACAATTGCTTTATTTTTATGAAGGCATTATAAAATTGAACGGAAATTTGAGAGAAAACATGCAAATTTATGTTCTAGGGTAGCTAAACCTGTATAACCACAATTATTTCATAGTGAAAAACTGACTTAGAGTCTTGTTTTCTTATTACCATAGGAGAAATTTTCTTAAATTACAGAGTGCTTGGGAAAAACCAACCAAACAAACAAAAACAAGGACTTCTAGAGAGTAGGATTGAAACTAGTCTGTTTTAGGAACTGATAGTTCATGTCTCTTCAGGCTCTTCTGGAGGCTGGCTATAGAAATAGTATCCTCAGGAAACTGCTTGTATATCCTGGTCCTCGAAGGCTGTAGAACAACAAACAGCTGTGCACTGGATTTTATCATCCATTAGCACTGGATTAGTCAAGATGCTTTCATTTTAAAATTAGAGAAATTCAATTGGACAAGGTTTTACAAAAAAGGCAACTTCTGTTCTTATAACTGGGAAGTCCAAGGATTAATGCCCAAGGCATTATGGGTGTAAACATTCCTTTTTTCTGATTTCTTCTCTTTAGTTCTATGCACGGACTTCATTCTGAGACAGGTTTTTTCTGTATGTTAGAGAAGGCAGCTGCTGATAGTTTTAACTAAATATATATATTTAGATGTGTGATCTCATGGAAATCGAGCTTCTTTCTCTCTCAGAGTTGATATACACATATCAACATTTTCTTTCCATTCATCCACTGATGGATGCTTCTGTTGTGTTTACCTTTTGGCTATTGTAAATAATGCTGCAATGAACATGAGTGTACAAACCTCTCTTTGAGACTGCTTTCAATTTTTTTTTAGATAAATACCCAGAAATTCAATTGCTGATCATATAATAACTCTATTTTTTTTCCACTTTTATATATCTTATATTTTCTTTCTTTTTTTTAAATATTAATTTCAGGTGTACAAAACAACATAGTGATTAGACATTTACACACCTCACTAAGTGACAACCCCAACAAGTCTATACCTATCCAACACTGTACATAGCTATTGCAATACCATTGATTATATTCCCTATCCTGTACTATACATCACGTGATATTTATATTTTTAAATTATAGTTGACAGTCAATATTATTTTATATTAGTTTCAGGTGTACAGTGTAGTGGTTAGATAAATTTATAAATTTATATAATTTATAAAGTGATCCCCCATAAGTCTAGTACTCATCTAACACTATACATAGTTTTTACAATATTATTGACTATATTCCCAATACTGTATTTCACATCCCCATGACTATTTTGTAACTGCCAATTTGTACTTCCTAATCCCTTCACATTTTTCACTCATCTCCCCAAAACCCCTCCCATCTAGCAACCATCAGTTTGATCTCTGTGTCTATGGATAACTCTATTTTTAATTTTTTGAGGATCTACCATACTATTTTCCATAGCAGCTGTATCATTTTTACATTCCCATCAACAAAGCACAATTTCTCCACATCTTTGCTAACACTTGTTATTTTCTGTCCTTTTAGTAGTAGCCGCCCTGATAGACGTGAGATTATAGTTAGGTTTTAACATCAGGAGGCTGAGGTTGGGAATCAGGCACGTGCCATTCATTGGTTGGATTGGAAACCTGTAAAAATATTTTCAGTTAGACTACTTTCCAAGGTACTTTCCAAGGTAATCTCACAGGCTTAATTCCATTCTTCTCTTTTTAATGTATTTTTGTTATGGTCTAAACAGCAATAATGTTATAAAATTGTTGAAATGTACCTACCTGCTTTTAATTATTCTTTTCGCTTTTTTCCCCAGCCATGAATGTACCAGGAACTTCAATTCTAACCTACTATAAAAAAAAATAATAATAATTTTATACACACACATACACACATACCCTTACTTCATGGATTAATAATGGGTACAATGATGTTTCCCTAAGAGCAAAAATAAGTTACTGTTATCACAGAAAGAGTCAGGTATTTGGTGGGACAAAAACAAAACAAAACAAAAACCTAAAATCTACTGTACAAGGTCTATTGTTTAGAAAGATGTTCTTTGTTCTCCACTGCCTTAAGTACTTATTCTTTTCAAATATTTGAAGATGAAAATGAATGGCATTTTCCATAGAATAAAAGATTTGAAAAATTGATATTGCACCAAGGGTTTTTTGTTTGTTTGTTTTAGAAATCTACTCTGAGAACGAATGACCTTGTGGAATAATTGTATTTTTATGTTGCTTTCTTATTTGACAATGAAAATCTAGAAGGTGACTTATACCAAATTCCACTTTATTAAGTGGATCAATACCATAGTAAAACTATAATGTAGAATGTCAAGAATTGGAAGTTCTTCATTGGACCGATCTAACTCTGAAGGGTATTAAAAATTCATCATTTTGACAATATACTTTAACAATTTCACTTTTGTATGCTTCAGATAGAGAGTTTAGACAAATTTAAGTCCCAAAGTTTCTGTTCTTTTCTTTTATGATAACTGTTGAAGAAGGACACGGGTAGAATTTTAAGGGATATCTTTTTCCCAGCACTGAATTCTGTGAAATGAAGCAGTTGGTTCATTCTATTGCCTTAAAAACTGTTCTATTAGTTTTGTTGCATTTTCTAATATGAAAAATATCCCAGAAATAAAGATTCTGGTTTTTAAGAGAAGACCTCTTTGCCAAAGACAAACTTGGCTTTTTTCTTTTGGGAGTTTTCAAGCATCAATAACTTTTGATATAGGGCATTCTATCACACCAAAAACAGTTGATGGTTTAAAATTCTTAAGAACTGGTTTAGGAATTTTGATTTTACTTATTACTGTTTATTTCAAATTGGAAACAAAGAGGCGCAACTATTATAAAATTGTATTTTCTATTCAAAGTGTCTGAAAAACAGTATTTAAAACTCTCCTGCAATTTGAAATAAGTGAGGTGACTTAATGTTTCAGATATATAAAGGGCTATCACACATATGGGCATATTTTCAGCTCGTTTATGGAGGACAATCTGTAGAGCATAAATATCTAGTGGGTAACCCAGAAGTAGAATGGAAGGACCTAAAGATAGACCTGTATACAAACTTCTGTTTTTACTCTACATGAAAATCATGCACATCTGGGAGACAATTTTATTGAGATTACTAATACAGTAGAACAAATAACCTTGAGTTGTCCGAGGAAGGATAGGATGGGATTATTACTGAGTGAAAGAAAGAAAACAAATTCATAAACACCAGATTAAATGTAATTGAAAACAAGGTGAAAGGTTCAGCACTTTTTTTCTGGAGGGGTTTTGTCAGGAAATATCTGAGAAATTTTGAAGAAGTCTTCCCCAAAACTTTTGTAAGATTAAGAGAGAAATGGGGGGCAGCAGTGAGAGTAGTTGGGCTGAGGAGGGGAGGAAAAAATGCACTTGACATCCCTGTGTGCCAGAGTTTAGATAACCACAGTGAAAAATTATTTTTTACTTCAAAGGTTTCCTTTGAAGGAACAAGTACATGAAGAAACAGTGAACATTTTTTCACAATTTGCTTTTGACTCTTAGAAAAAAGGGGAAGACAGATTAGGAGTTTTGATATGGCTATTTTTAAAATAAAAAGAAGGGAGAACATCATAACTTTTCACAACTTTACATGTTTCTTGGCTAAACTGAGCTCTCATTTTATTTCTAGAATTCAAAGAAGACAAAGATGACCAGCACAAAAATAGATTTCTATTTTTCCATTTAGAAGTTATTTATTCAGAGAAAGAGAGAGGTTATTATTATTACTTTTGAAAATCTCTAATTAGGAAATTAGATGATGTTTTTCAAGAAACAGTCATATTTTACCATGTTACCCACATATCATGACAATTTCCTCATAGGATGATCCCAGTATTTAACACTAACAATTACACTGCTTTTTCTCAACACATTATTTATTATGTGGACTGCCACAGGTAGTAAGCATTGGGTGAAAGGTCATTTTATGAGCTTTCAGTTGAGTTATTTTTACTTCATTTTGTAAAATTTCAGAAGGTGGATGAAGAATGGTCAAGTCAAATTTACTGAGGAGTAAGTAAGTTGGAATTGATTACTTATGTAAGTCAAATGAAGTCTTGCAGCTCCATATTAAACAAACTCTTTAGTAGGGGTAGAACTTAAGAAGCTCTAGTAAATTCATTTTTCCACTTTATTCTCTTCTAAAAACCAACTTCATGCTAAAACACTATATAGCTATGTGCAACGTAAGAAACCCGAGATCCTTCATTGAACAAGCACCTCTCCTATGAAACCACAAACAGTGCTTCATACCAGAAAGGAGCTCAATTTTGGTCCTAAGAACTTGTATTTGAATAAACAAATTAAAATTGTTTATAATCTATCTCTCCTCAGTCTAGTGTTACATATGATAATTTCAGCTTTATATTTTTCTTTTCATATTTGGCATAGTTGTACATTTTAGCACACATTAAATAAAATATAAAACAATGAAACCATGTATCTTCCACTTTTTCTGCTCCCTTATTTGTTGGTACTTATGGCTTCTTAAGGTTAAATGGCAAAAAGGATTAAAGAAGGTGATAGAATTTATATAAGCAGATTTTATTCTCCACCTGGCTTTAGTATGGATCAAAGAAGCTGAATATCCAGCCATTAGAAAACAAATAAAAACTGTTGCCTCACACAGGAGTTTTTGTCCTTGTTTCTTCATGTGTCTCACCAAGAAGTCATCACTTTTTTTCTCCCTCTTGTCCATATATATTTTTTCTATTAATACTTTTTTCTCTTGTCCACATCTTAACTCAACCTCTTCCCAAATGCTGAGTGGAAAGAGTTTCTTATGTAGTCCTTCATATTGGGTTGGAATACAAACCCAATTTCAGTGGACAGTTCTGCTGCCTGTTGAGGGAGGGTTGAGAGGAGGACTGAGAAAATGGTCACAAGCAAACCTTTTCTGGTCTTCATTAGATGATTGATAGTGGTCAGTTGTTTGTGTGGTTACCTTGTCTACTTGACTCAATCAGAGTTCCACTACTTGTTATTTTGTGATTTGGAGTCTTATTCCTTCTGAACCTTTAACGAGCTTTTAATACTATGAAAAACAATGCATTTTAAGTGTAAAAACTTAAGAGGCTCTAATTATATATTCTCTTAACTAATATTCTAATGTACACTATCTACCTTTACTCTTAATTTACAGTTGTTTTTGTTTTCAATAGTTACTTGAGAGTCATCAAAATTGATTGGCATCTATTCTATTAATGGTTAACACCAATTTTAGGGAACTC
Organism: Rhinolophus hipposideros; assembly: GCF_964194185.1. NCBI lineage: Eukaryota > Metazoa > Chordata > Mammalia > Chiroptera > Rhinolophidae > Rhinolophus > Rhinolophus hipposideros. The sequence goes on along the minus strand of NC_138052.1, from coordinate 66,494,374 downwards.
TGGGAAGTAGATATAATTGATTTTTGGTGCCTTTCCACCCAGTTTTGATTTTGACTAGACCTTTTTCTTCTCTTACGTAATATTTCTTCTAGGTACTCAGTACAGTCTTCAGTTTTCTCAAAGGCTACACCCCAGCTCCCAGTCTTCCATAGAACTGGTATTTTTTTTCAGTGGTATTTCTAAAACTTCTTCAAATCTTTCCAGAGTTTCTCTTCCTTTTATCATCAAAGTTTTCTTCACCTCTATCCTAATATTTTATACTACTATCAAGTTACCAGTATATCTAATAAATAAATTTAAACCACAATGCTAAAGGCTGATAAAATAAAATAGTTTATTTGTAATTTGACCTAAAAGAGTTAGCATTTTGTGAATATCAGGCCTCTGTCAGAGCACATGAGAAATATGTTTTTGGATAAGATTCTCCTATTAGAGCTAATTAGATCATATCCATCTTCAAATGATCAACAGAGAGGGGGGGAAATATCCTGGGAACAGACCAAGAGGTACCTAAACTACTGTACCCTCATTGACCTCCATATATTTCATGGGTAAACCTCTTTTGCATCACTACCTTTTTTCTTTCATCACCTTGGAGGTTTCAAATCCTTCTGCCTATCATGATAGGGACATTATGGATGGCATTCCATGGGGAATATTTTCTTTCTATTTTGAATGTGCTTATGCTATGTCAACCAAATCCAATTCAGAGCTAGAATGTAATATTCTATATACAAAATTTTATTTTCTAATTAGAACAGATCAGGATGGCATAGATTAATGGAGAGTCTTAATAAAACAGTTTTCAGTTCTTCACTTATAATTTTATATGGAACTTTTTAAGACTATGACTTGTCTTAATCTGTTTAAGTTTTCCATATAGCATTCTTCATTATGGCTAAGTTTGAGGGCATTGAAAATATGCTATTTGAGCAAGAGACTAAGAAACAATGATTTTTGTACCCGATTTTGTATATTACATGTAAAAGAACTATGATTTTAATGTTGTGAACTCTAGTAACTTAAAAATTTATTTATTATTATATTTGACCATATTACAAAATCTAGGTTCACACTAGACCAATGCTTAAGTGATTTTTCACCTTTGGGAATGGAGAGATAAATAAAATGGTTTTATTAACATAAAATTTATGTTGTATTAATTTGCCACATGGGCATTCAGCTATACAAAGACTGACTAGTTCCTGACATCAAAGGGATTGTAGTTACAATGCTCCATAAAAAAGGGAAAATGAATGGTGTTATTCACATGTTTTATAATTTACAATTTTGATTTTTCCATAATACAGTAAATGAAACTTAGCCATCATTTGCTGAAGCCTATTGCCTGGGGGCTTAGAATGTTCTTGATATTTAAAAAGCAGGAAAACTAAAATTGTGACTTAGGAATAATGAAACAGACAAATCTACTTCTTGTGGTAAAATGGAAATAAATACTGTATGTCTTTCCACATATTTGTTTATTTGTCCATTTTACTCACTTTTGCCCATTGGATTAAGTTTTTCTCTACCTCTCTTTTTAAATGGAAGTGACTAAAAAGTTATCCCAGTTGAGAAACATATTTTCAGAAATACTGAAGTTTTTATTCCATTAGTAAGCATCGTTGGCTATTTGCAATTATATATATTTTTTCATAAAAATGAATAATATATAGTAAGGGCTAATGATGGTGACAAGACATCTGAAGTCGGCGAATACCCCCAAATTGAAGCTTTATTTCCCATTGAGACAGTGATCTGGAAACTACAATACCTGGACTCATCAGCCTCAAGGAGGGTCAAGAGATACAAGTTGTCTTCGAAGTTTGTCTTTAAGTTCTATGAGCCAGTCCCGACCTGGAGGCTACGTCTGATTTATGGGCTTGGCGTGGTTCCACCTGTCACAGAGGTGTCCTGGGGAAGCCAAGGAAGCAGCTAAGCCATCAGTCACCCAAAGACTTACTGTAGTCGGCTAACTGGGAATCCCTTTCCTTAATTGTGTTTCCAGAGCTGTGTTCATTTTTATAGAGAGTCATGATTCTGGTAGCCACGTTGTGTGAAAAGGCAGGCTTTCACATCTTTTTCCTTCTTTTTCATCTTGTACCTCTCCATGCTGGGTAGTTATTATATTTGATATGTTTAAGTGCAGTTTATTTGGAAATACTGTGATTATGATTGTATGACTATATTAGGAATAAACTGCCGTTTGTAGACTCCTCTTAATGTTTGACTATTTGAGGATAAGGGATGAATTCAGAAACTGAATTTTTCTTTTATATTTATTTTTTTCTCCTTGACAAATTGGTAGCTACTTTAGAATGGCTTTAGGCCCGAGCTCTTAATTCTCCTCTTACTTTTGGTCCCACCTATTAAAGGTGGGATCTGAGGCCTTTAATAGGGTCAGCTAAAAGGGTGAGGCCACCTATTCCATCATTGGAAAGGGGAGGAAACAAGGTTTTTAGCTATTCCTGGAGTTAATAGTATAGTATCATTATTTTATTTTCAAGAATCACATAGCTTAGCCACATTCAAATATAATACTTCTGTTGGCTGTGTGTTAAGTGTGTTAAATACATGATTTCATTTAATAGCTAAGCGATAGTTAGTATTTTTACCATTTGTATGGATTTGGATTCTGAAACAGAAAGTTTTACTAACCTACCCAAAGGTCACATAACTTGTAAGAAATAGAGCCAATGATTCAGGTCTCTTTGACTTTACAACAAATTCTCAAAAACTGCTGTGGTGATTACTGATAGCACCCAAAGACAAATGAGAATGAGTGATACCATTGTGCTGTTTTTTCCCCATGATTTGTTTTAATTCCGTTGTACAATGACTCTTTTAGAAACTGAGCAGAAACTATGCACTTCAGTGGTTTCAGTGATTCTAAAGTACACCTCCCCATACATATGTTTTATATCTCTTAAATTGGGGTGTATAAATTAATCAATGAGGTTTTATAATGATTGCCAGCAGGTAGCAGTTGTAACATAGTCGTCAATACCAATTTATTTTACGTATATTTTCCTTTTTATGTATGCAGTAAAGTGATGTATTAAAGAAAGTCACTGTCAAAATAAGACTAAAAGAGCTCTTTCTCTAAATGTAAAATGAAAAAATTAAATGATAGGAGAGTAACTTGTTACACTTTAATTGTCAGTGCAGTATTTTTCTTTATTATAGGGACATAAAAGAGTGTGTTTAACAGTACCTTAGATTTAATGAAGTGCAGTATATGTTATGTCTATACAATGACCACATAGCGTATTAGTACTAAGAAAAAAAGTACCAGCACTACATTTCTCATTGTGCCTGCTAAATTGTAAATTTCTTGCCAATTGTATTATCTTTATACCTCTATATCATCAGTGTAGTGCCATGCAAGTGATAGATACTGAATAAATCTATGTTGCATTGAATGTGTAATGAGACTGATTTTCTTGTGTTTCCCATAAGGGAAATTTAGAACAAGAGTTCCAGAAATATTTTAAGCAGTGTCAGCGTAAGTATAATTATTATAGAACCTTCTACGATGATGAACTCTTTGAAATATCATGCTACTTTTAATGTATTCATCATAAAAAGGGGTGGCTTCCTAGAAAGGGCACTGTTTAGGAAGTCAGGTGATTTTCATTTTAATCCTGACACAGCTTTCCTATGGCATCACACATAGGTAAATCGCTTCACCATGTCTTGAGTCGTGTGTGAGAATAATAATCGTTCTCATAGCTGTAGTACATGGTCAAAGTCATTGTGATTACATATGAAATTATAAATGCAAAATCATTTTAAAAGCTTTAGAAAATGCTCACAAATTTAATGCATTATTGTAAATAAAGTGGTCTCAATCTGGGGAGCTTGAAGGGTCCGACAGAGCCATGAGCACGAGGAGCTCCAGCTTGCTACAAAAACCGTCAGGACAGCGACTGTCCTACTCATTTTCTTCTCGACACTGTTCTTGGCAGAGCAGGTGTCCAGGACATGTTTGTTGAATGAGGGACTAAGTGAACAGAGGAAGAATGAATCACTAAAATAGATTTGGGGGACTATTCATAAATTTTATTCTCATAATGTTGCATAATCCTTTGAAAAGAAATGTGCAGAAAGGGTTAGAGATCAACACTGTTAGGATTAAATGCTCCTTTACAAAAACCTTTCCCCTTTGTCCTCATTCTGATATACTGGAAATTTCTGGACAGGAACGATAACATTTTGTAAAACAAGGACATTTTCTTCTGGAAACTATCCAGATGCACTAGTCACTATATAGGCAAGAAAGGTTGGAAATTGGGTTCTTATTAGTAGTTCTTTTTACAAATACCAATAACTGCAGATAGAATTTTCATGTTTAAAAAAATTATCATTGCAGATTTTTCTCATCAACCCAGAAAAAATATGCTTGTTTATTCAAATGCACCTTGAACACTTGAATCACATGTTTTAAATCACGCAAATAAGCCTGTCTCTGTTAAGGGTGTGAGCACAAGTAACAAAGGTAAAGTATATCTTTTTATTTTTTAAAGGAAAACAGAATTGATTTAGAAATATAAACTGCCACTTGGTGGCACTCTTGACTCATTGAAAGCAGCTTTGACAACGGGGGGGAAAAATGTGTTTGTAATAAAGGAAACTGACATCCAAAGAGAATTTCAATAGTCTAATTTTAGATATAGCATTCAGGTGTTTTGGCATTCTGATAGTCTGGATCCGTTGATTTCTAGAGCTTGCCAGTGTACTGGTAGGTCTAAGAAATGTCATTCAGGTTATGAAATGTATCAGGTTTGCATATAATGATGTTTTTACTCTGCAAAATATTGCATATTAGATTTACCGCTTTGGTTTTCTTTGTCTCTATTCTGGAGGACATGGTTTTAAAATCCTGAGCAGTATATGAGTAGTAAATATACATAATGAATTATTTTCCAAAAGAAGTTTCTCCTTTTAAGAAGAAGGAGCTTGAATCAGTAAAAAGTCAGAAAAGTAAAATATGACAACTTTTTGGTTACTGGATAGATGAGCCTTATTTACAAATAAAATTTAGAAAGAAGTAACAAGCAACAGCTGTCATGAGCCAGTTTATTTATTAAAGAGAATTTTTTAGGTATGCAAATTGGGGTAAATGTATATACATAATACTGAATGGAATGGGGTTGTTGAGTCTGTCAGAATGCAAACTGTTAAATGGCATTCTAGCCAACTGTCACTTTTTCACATCATCAGCCACCATTCCAAAGGTTTAATTTGACATCAATCATTTTTAATAGAACATTAGAAAACAAATTATATTAATATTGTCACTGGGATACATGGAAAATGAAATTTTGGACTCAGTCTGTCTTATTCTTGTTATGTATAAAAATACTTATTGCTAACCATTTTTTGGCTTTTGGGGTAGGGGTTGGAAAACGCTAAAGACCAATGCCTATCTTCATTACAATCTCAGTGTCTGGGCAACAGGCCCAGCCTCCAGCATAAAGAACCTCCCAGAGCGTAGCACATTAGTGAGTACAGTTCAGCTTTATCAGCTGTGGCATCAATCACACTCAGAATAGTTATATCAGGTCCCCACCCAAGTCCTCAATTATGAAAATTTGTCTAATGCAGAACTAGCTTGCCATTGCATTTGAAATCCATTTAGACAAGCTCATTGACACTAAAAATACCATGTCTCCCATTTTAATAGATGGAGTTCATTGAGACATAGCCTCATATTTTTAAGACATTTTTTCTCCAAATATAGCCTGAGAATAAATGTGCTTCCAAATACTAATATGGTGGCTAAAATGCACATTTCCAGGCCCTACTAAAAGAACGGGGGTTAGTGTAGGCTATCAGTGTTTTTAACAAGCTTTCTGAGTGATTCTTATGCTTATTAAAGTTTGAGAACTACTGTTTAGTGAGGGACAACTCTTGTGATTATTTGAACATCAAACATAATTTCTGTTCTCTATAGTATGTGTTTGCCACTGGTCTTCTTAACAGTGAGAGGGTTTTTACTTTCAATCATGGTCTAGGGTTCTTTGGAAGCAGGGTTTGGGATTTAGAAATTTAGAGTATATCAAATATCACAGAATCAGACAAGCTTAGAAGTTTAACTACAGAGGAGTATTATGCTTGAATTTGTTTGGTGTATCAGAAATATACTATTTTCACAACTATTACTTTCACCTATGTAAATATCCAAGAATAATGCTCAGGGATGGTACTTTCCCAGGGAAACTAACATTTGTCAGTCATCTACTCTGCAAAAGATTCTTTGCATTGGAATATTCCAATTTATCCAAAGTTGTCCTCTTCGAGCTTCTATTCATCTTTTACATGAAATGAGGTGAATATATCATCATTCAAGCCTAGCAAAGGTAGCCATGGGAATGTTTTGCTCACTGTTAATCACATTCTCTCAGGGACATTTGAATTATTATTGTTAAGATGCTCTTTGAAGGCTGTTAAGAATCTCTGCACCATTTTTCACTGTCTTTTTCTATTTTGAAAATCTTGTATCATTTAGGGTATTTTTAGATACTTTCATAGGCTGTGCTCTTATCTTTCATTCTGTGAGCTCACAACAATAAAATATGGCCTTAAGCCAAAAAGCTCAATCAAGCATTTCACCTTTAGGATTTCCACTATAATATTTCTTCCCCTAGTGTGCAGAGTTTATGTAACTGAGTAGGCATGTTTCATGTGCTAAAATAGTCAAAAGGGACATTTAATTGTAACTAACAGAATCCAATTTTAAAATCTTAGTTTTTAATCCTATATTTTTAGATGGACATTCTATTGCAATGTGAAACTTAACAGGAATAATGATCACTTTAACTTCTTAATAGCCATGAGGGTCCATTGCTGTGCTCCTGGTTCCTCAGAAGGGTAGCCAGGAAATTATGTAAATCAGACTTAAAAGTTCCTTTTTGATTCCTTTAAGAAATTCATTCCATGAGGACCAGTATGTGATGTGAGTGAATGAGAGAGCATTTCTAGGTTCATCAACATTCTATTCTGTATACACAAGTTATTGATATGAAAACCATGCTTCTAATAATTGAGACTGTTTGCTTCTATCATTTTTCTTTAAGGCTTGCATACTGATGGTAGTTGGAAAATAGCTTCTGTTATTTCAACTCTTGCTTACTAATGAGTTTCTAAAAGGGAGCAAGACCTCTCAAAAATAACAGCCACTTTTGAGGCTATGGTAAATAGTAAATATCATCTATTAATTGTTGAATTTAGAACTGAAATGGGCTATAGAGATTGTGTTGCTCAAACCCCTTACTTTCCATAAAAGGAAACAAGTTTAAAGAAACCAATTTTATTTTCACTGTAAAATCAAATTTACAGCTTTGCATAATAAAATGCTAATATAAACTGCACAGGAACGAATAAAACTTGATCATTCAGGCTTATACTTCATGGTTGAAAAGTCTCAAGCTGCTTTTAATTTTGTTTTATTGTCTTTTGACTTCTTTCTATAATCATTTGTATTTAATCCACATTTCTCCAAATGTGATATCAATAAAGAGCCTAGTTTTCTGCATTTGTTTCTATATTAGAAAATATTTTTTTTCTGGAAATATACATTTATTTTGACAGTCGTAAAAGGCATTCCTTAAAATTAGTTACCACAATTCACAATGATACTTCTCACAGATTTTCTTTGGTATATCCAGTTCTTCCTTGTCTTGGACTGAGAGAATTTGACTTTCAAGGGTTGTTTGTGAGGTTTATCTGTTGATGGAACTCTGGCGGTGCTCTTGCTGCCTCTGACAGTCCCTGAAAGAAATGGGTGAGAAGAAGTGAAAGCAGAGGAGTGAACTCATTGTAAAGAGCCTATCTTGACTCTTTGGTGTGACTGCATTGGGCTTAGCCCTGAGAAGGGCTAAGCAACCCTGCAAAGGACTGCAAAGGATAAGGACAGACACAATGTATGATGAGGAAATCAAGTTAGAATTTCTTCTACTTTAGCTTATGGTGTGTGGAATGTGGCATACCTGCTATGACTCTCGTTTCTCTCCTTTGCGTTCCCACATCTGGTCACTCAAACACCTTGCCAGTTTCTTCTTCACTGGCTCTTTTGCATCTGTCTCTTCCAATATTTTACTCTGTAAGAATATTAGAGAACATCCTGTTCATCCACAATTAATTACAAGAATCACTTCTATAACATTGTTCATAGACGGTCTTCCAATTTGTACTTGAGTATTTCTAGTACCATATAACTCACGACTTGTCCGGGAATTTTATTTTATTATTGGACAACTTTAATTGTTAGAAATTCTTTCACTCTTATTATAGTGAAAATAATTTCCTCTTTAATGTTTAACCTTTAGTCTTGGTCATTTTCATAAATTATTCAAAATAAGGATAATCCTCATTTTACCTGGTAATTCATCATCAAGCATTTAGAGTCAGCTGTTATGCCCCACCACTAATACACACATAGATACACACATTTCCCTTCTTCAGGCCAAACATCCCCAAAATCTTCATGTAACATGGTGGCTTATAGACCATTTTTCAACTTGGTTACTTCATGCGCCTTGATCACAATATATCAGGCTCTCTCTAAAAATAATACATTCAAATTGAACACAGTAAATTTCTTGATCTGAATAGTATATCTCCACCGAAGTCCAATTCTCAGATTGTACTAATTTGTTTGTTTTAGTAGCAGTGGCAGACACATTTTGGTCTTCGAGGCAACTACCCATTTTTGCCCTTCTTCATATAAACTCTTGAATCCACATTTTCCCATTGTGTACTTTCACTATTTTGTCTTTTAGTCTTTGAAAACAGTTCTTATTTAATTCTGTCAATCAGCAGAGTAATTTGCCCCAGCTTTGTGAAATGTGAAAGTTGGAAATGTGTACCTTCATCCTGGTAGAACGGGAGCTTGGAGAAGAGCACCTGTGGCACAACCACAGAGAACTCATTCTGTAGATTGATGGATCATGAATCCACATAGCTACACTGTCATCAGACCCACTTCTAACATTACAGAGACTTGTCAAATCTCTTGTCTATGTCTAGATACTCTACTTCCTTTACTGTCCTCATCATTTACAGCTGTTCTCTGTCTCTGGTCTGTCATTTTATTCATAGTTTGCTGTGATATATTCATATACAGTCTTGCTAGGTTTAGGTACCTTCTCACCTCTGTTCTCTAGAGATGTTGGAATTGTTGTCTTAAATACTATTTAGCAAGTCATTGACCCAGGGCCCCAGTATGATGTTCATGAAATGTACATATTTTTGCTTTTGTGGGCTCCTTTCTCCATAGAAATATATATATTTAAAACTATCATTTATAATTGTGTTGGCATAAAGTTATTTTTTTGACCTAGAATTTAGTGTCTTCTGTGCATTTTAAAAGAAATGAAAACGTTGTGGGCCTCAGCATGTTACCAACTTCACCTAATGGATAAGCCAGCCTTGTATTGAAGTCTAACATCAAGTTTGTGCTCTGAAATCTAACATGATCATTCCTCCATTACTTTTCTTTCCTGACTCCATTTATCTAATGTTTTCCCTGACTGTACTGAAATCTGGCTCATGTATTTTAGATGGCTTATCTATCACTAATTCTACTTTTCTCATGTACCATGCATGGCACATTATTTAACAGCTTTGTATTTAGTAGTCATTCAATATATGCTTATCAGACAATTTATTTCTCTGTTAAATAGAATAAAAATTTATTTTGCTATTTAGTTTAGAATTATCGATTATCATCATCATTGGCGGTTAATGCTGATTGCACTGTGACACAATTATCAATTGATAAGTGCCTGAAGAAGTTTTCCTCATTAATTGAAAAAATAAAAATGTTTTTTTGGGGGATTTATACATATAGTAAAAGTTCAATGGAAAATTTTGAACAATCTTAAAAGTTATGTAGAAGAAAATATCTCACCCAGAATTCTATCACATAGAGAAAAAAAAAAGCAATTATTTTATTCTATTTCTTTCCAGACATCTTATAGATAAACTAATATATATTTTTAACAAAATTGAAATCATACTGTTATACTCCTTTGTAACCTACTTTTTTCACTTAGCAATATATTGAAAACATTTGCTTATATCATTAATTATTCTACTAGGCTATGATTTTTAATTACTGAATTATGTTTCTTTTCCGAATATACCACAGTTTGTTTAACGTATCATCGCATTTGGGGACATTTATATTTCCAATTTTTAGGTAGTTATAGTCGGGTCTATTGAGTTTACTTATTTCTTTTCTGTTATTCATAATTGCTGCTGCAAAATTCAGGATCTTGATAGATGGTGATAAATGGGAAGGTTGATAAATACACTAATTATCCTCATCAAAATTTCTGGGTATTTTGTATTTCTAAATGTAGACTTTAAAAATTAGATTGTTTTGCCTTGAATTAAAAAAGAAAAAGCATGATGTAAAGGCAAAATAAAATTAGGAGCAGTTGTTTCAAGATTAAAATTTTTATAAGTTTAAAAATATTATAAACATTTAAAATTATAAACCTTTAAAAATATTATAATAGTAACATTTTATCAGTGAAAGTCTACTCTGCTCATGATGAATAAACTGGCTAATCAAAATGATCCTAGTTTTTTTTTTATAGTTTCAACATTGAAGAAACTGTTTATTGCTTTGTGCGCTTTATCTAAAAAGCGTTGCTTAAGAAACTAAAAAACATCAAAATTATAAGATAGGACATGGTCTGGAAGTGCAGTGTGAGAAAAATCTCTTCTATTAGGCATTGTCTACCATCTGAAGAAGAAAGATGGATTGATAAAAGCTATTAAAAACTGGAATTAATACATATTTTATGAATTCTACAACATTAAGGGGAAAATTAAACTTAAAGGTGGCCATTTCAGGCTTTACACAGCAGTTTATAATTTTATTTTCATCCCTTTGAGTAACGTGGGTGTATTGCCAGCAGACCAATTATGTTCCAGAGATGAAATAACCATCTTCAGCAGCTTGGCAATCAAGAATATATTGTCTAAAAATCTTCCTGGAGTTAATAATGTAAAATTGTCCAAGCATCTGCTTTTTTATTCTGGCCGAATTCAGATGGCTCCAATGTCCACAGGCCCACATTTCATCTCTGACCTTCCACCATCGTATTCAAAAGACGTTTTATACTTACTTGCAAAGTGCTCTTTCCCATAAAGAATGTTATAGCTGTGACTAAAGGTAAAAGAGCTATAAATGTAATTATGTGAATGAGTTAATCTATACAGTGATTTGTACTACAGGAAAAATAAAAACAGCAATGTTTTCCCCCATAATGCAAACAGAATTTTCTTTTTAATGCATTCAGATACCATGTATAAAATGCAACTCTTGTTAAATAACTTCTTTCACTCATAAATCACTCTTGTGCACCTTTCATCAAGGATAATAACCTATGAAGAAATTATTGGATAAAATGTAGAATTAGAGATATAAAAAGAAAGGTAAAATGGGGTCATTTGACTACAAAGAATGATAAACTTGTTGATTTCGGATTTTGCTTCTAGTCCCAGTTCAAGAAGTTGTTTCAGCAAAGTAGTATAATCACATGTCAAAAACATACACAATAGATAAAATATGGGAATGAACTAGATAGATACTTTGGGAATGGGTTGGGGTGGGTTTTAGGGAACAGCAACTTGAACATAAATCAGTGATGCTTTGTTGATATGAAAACATTTCATTCAACACATAACCAGGTGCTAGTCAATTTTAAAATATAATAATACTGTTTCCCCAAAAATAAGACCTAACCAGAAAAAAGCCCTAGCATGATTTTTCAGGATGACATCCCCTGAACACAAGCCCAAATGCAACTTTTGGAGCAAAAATTAATATAAGACCCAGTATTATTTTCGGGGAAACATGGTAGTAGTTGTTACTTATCAAAAGTCAACATATCTCAGCTAGACCAGTTACATACATGATTATCAAATCCTCACAAAAAACATGCAAAGTGCTATTATTATTAAAAAACAAAACAGAAACTAAGGCTGGTAGGAGGTGGGGCGGGGGAGGCTAAGTGACTGCTGGCAGAGCTATCTGAACTGACATCTGTCTAATTATGAAGACTACATTCTTTCCAACACACTGTAATATTTGGGCAACCACATTTCTGTTGTGGTTGGTACTGAATAAACTCTGGAGGCTACATTTTACATCTGATAAACTCTATGACTTCTTGGATTTGCTTCCCAACTGTAAACCCTTAGCCACCCACAACACGTTCTATTTGCCCGTGATTAAGTTGGCATGCTTGATTATGACAGGTTCTTGCTAGTGAACAATTTTGGCATTGCTCAGTGGGCTGTCGAACCTCTGGCAATGGCAAGGGATGCCCATAGGGTAATCTTTGAGTTTATAGAACACTCTGTAGTCAAAATTCTACAGCCCATGTCATTGATAGAATAATTGTTTGAGTGGGTTCTTTTTATACATCCTAGGTTGCCCTCTAGGGAGTTATTGGTCATCATTAATATATACGTAAGTTCCTACTACCAGAGCACACTTTATGGAGTTACAAGTCAATGCTTGTAAATCCATATATTGTGTGTGTGTGTGTGTGTGTGTGTGTGTGTGTGTATGACCAGATTTATGGGTCATACTTTCAATAGCTCTTTGCCTGTCTCTTCTGAATGGCAATTATGTCAGTCTTTTAAGCCCAGGTAGAGTTTCCCTGGAAGATTTCAGCCTTCTCTTTTGAAGGGTCTCTCTGTGATCCTCCAAAGTGATTTTTATATGTGATGCAGTGCTTGCATTTTAAATTTGACTGTCCTAAGCACTTACTCAAATTTTCATGAAATGTCTCTGAGCTATTTTTACATGGTGGACAAAAATATTGAAATTTTATTTTCGTTTAAATAGATTGTGACTTTTTGAGAGCAAGACGTGGGGGTGCAGACTGTAGGCCAATGTAAGATGGGGGAGAGAGGCTATGAGTTTTCATTACCTTCTATTTTCAAAATTTAATTTATTGTAGACTGTTAAAATGATTTACTCTATCCACATTTTTTACCTCAAGGTGGAATTTTCTTGTGGTTTGCATATGACTGAAATGGAAAAGGAGAGAGAAAAGAATGAGAATGTGGGCAGTCCTGACAATATCTTCTCTGCACTCTTGAAGCAGAGGGCAATGCAAAGGAAAGGGCAGGGTTGGCTTTCACTTACAGTCCCTACTGGTCAAAGATTCATTCAAGTCTGGAGAGAAGTTTCATGTATATAACATTTTCCTATCCAATCTTAGCTCTATCCCATCACTTCTTCATTCAAAGTTTTTGTTTCGTTTGCTGTTATGAGGAGGGCATATATTTAGTTTTCAGAAAAGTTGTGAGACTTACACTGGGCCAGAAAAATAATCATTCATGTGATTTGACAGGTAAGGAGAGTTTTGAAAATGGAAAACATTTGATGGCTTTTTTTTATTAAAGATAATGATTGTTTCATGGATAGGGCCTAAAGAAATTATTTATTGTTCTGACTTCTTTATAGAAAAATTTGTTGCATCCAAACCATAAAAGCCCTGTAATTATAGGATATCTGTAAGGACTAAGAAACATACAGAATTTTATCTGTTTTGATCTATTGCTTGGAAGACTTGATATTTTTACAACCTGTACTGATTCGTCTTATTATAACTGATTACATTGGATTACTTAAATTCCAGTAGATTACATCCTCATGAAATGGTATATAATCAGTTTGATGAAGCATAACTGGCATGTCGCTGTATAATAGATTACATCTTATGTATTGGAAGCTGGACCACTAAAAATAAATTTCACTCTTGCAGGCTTATATAGTCATTTCTTTTGTGAATCAACATGCTGCAGACATTTCTGTGTATTTTGTAGAAATCCTTATATAAATTCTGCATAGCTATAGTTAGATTTTGATTATTTTAGTAAACATTTAATCTGTGTTTTTTAAATTAAGTAGCTTATTTAAAAGATTGGAGTAATCAGTTAAGACAATTCTCTGCTTTAGCTTTTATTGTTTATTTAAGAATTGAAATTTACATTTGTAATTTTTTCAAATCAAATACAAGATGTCTCGATTTCATCTAATCTCCTGATCCAAGGCTGATTCCTGGTGTCCTTGTTAACATGAGATTTCTTTTTAATCCAGACTAATCTTTTGTTTCTAGGATCTTTGAAAAATGACATTTCTGTGCAATTAAGTCTCATCATCTGTGAAATGTTGTCACAGTAGCTCCAGTTGAGGTTGATTAGAACAAACTGTTTTACAGTATTACATGAGATACTATGCCAACAAGCTAGCTTAGAACATGATGCATAACATTGCTCTCAACAAAATTTTATTGCCAGTTCCAGTAATAATCGGTATACATGAGGGTGAAGAATTAGATAGTTACTGTTCAATTTGAACTTTTATGCTCCTAAAATAAGTAGCTCATAGATGTATAAAAATGGAGAATTTTATCCCGTAGTTTATGAGATGAAAAGAATAGCAGGACACCAACTAATATGTGTAGTAGGCAAGGCCAGATTATGTTTAAGTCATGAGAACCCTTATCATCATCTCATATGATAACTTTATTGTCTTTGGTATTTGTGTATGTCATTTTTCCTAGGAATTTTAGAATAAGTCCTTCTAAATCAGGAGGCATACACAATGCAATTTATAAGCTCTGCTTGCATATTGAACATATATCAATATTGTGATTTTATTAATTTCATCCTCATAAAGTGGTTTCTTGTACAGTGTGATCTTACTGAATTTTTATTGTCACCTTAGAAGTCCCATTAAAGTCAGTGAAAGTTGTGATCTCATGCCCATTGCTTGCATGCACCATTCTGCCTGGGACAGTGAAATGACAGGAGAGCAAAATTTAGAATATCATATGTGTTAAAAGTAATCTTATTCCAGTGTCACCAGAAGTGTATATTTCGTGATCGCTTTTTCTCCTTTTGGAAAATAAAAATAAAAAAAAATATATATATATATATACATATATACATATATATATATATATATGTATATATGTATATATATATATATATTTAAAATGGATTTGAATCTTGAAGTTGGCTCAGTATTTTGCTTTTTAAAATCTGGATTGATTTGCCAGGTGCCAGTATGTCGATTTTTTTCTACACTGTATTATTGAATTCACCAAATAGTGACTGTGTAGATAGTATTTTCACATTTCCTTTTTGTATAATAATGCCTTAAAAATCCATAAGCCAAAATACAGATTTAGTAAACTATAGAATATTCCTGTTTAAATTCCATTTCATAGAGTTTACTCTTGTGTTCCATGATTTTAACCAGCTGATTGTTGTTTTGGCTTTCTTGCTGCAAATAGGTGACTCCTGTTGTCTGACCAATAACATAACAATAGCTGCAACCACTTGTGATATTGATCCCTTGAGATCCTTTCAAGCAGCTCGAAATGACCTGTCATCAGAGGTTAAAAACATGCTGCTTCTGTTCCTACCACAAATCAAGCCTTCAGAAGCTGAAGCCTGAACTAGAAACCAGATTTATTTATTTCTTTTTTTTTCTTGGTGTCTTTGAGAGAATGAGAGAACAAAGAAAAGACAAAAGAGGGGTCTGAGTCAGCAGAGCACAGACAGGGATCACTATGCAATACTAATATGCTTCAAAGTGTTAATAAGCGCCTTCATATTGACAAAGTGTAGAGGCGCTACACTTTAAAAATATGTGTAGAGGCGCTACACTTTAAAAATATTTATTTTTAAATATTAACCTATTTAAAAAGAAATAGGTTTTAAATCTGAGAGTCAACTAGACAGATGATGTTATTGTTTTGATTTCCCAGTAGTTTCCTGATGGGTCTTAGCTACTTGAACCGTCATGAAAACCATTGTGGAAATTATTTCTGTGTAGCAGTGATAAGACTTAAAGAATCACTAATAATAATATTCATAGTAGTTAATATTGTTCAGGGGCTTATTATTTTCCAGAGATTTAAAAAAATATTTTGTATGTGTTTCCTAATTTAATCTGCATAATAATTTCAAGTGGTAGGTATTATTGTGCTAGAAGAAGAAACTGAGGCACGGGGAGGATAAATAACTTAACCAATGCTGAGCAAGTACTTCAAGTCAGAGCTTGGTTTTAATCCCAGGAATTCCAACTGCAAAACCAAGAGATCAACATTGCATTCAACTTTCTTTGTGCCTAAAGAGTCTTGAGCAGAGCAGCAAGTTAGCTCATTTCAAACATTTTAAAGCTTAATTCCAGCTCAGGTGCCAAGACCAGGGCTTTGCCAAATGACTGCATCAGAGAAACCACCCACGCTGGTATCACTCTTCTATACCCTGTCATACTGCTTTGTATAATCTCCACATTTTCACCCTTTCTATTTTAATTTTTGGTATTCTTCCATCTAAAACAATTATTTTCTAATCATATTTGTTATTCTCATTACTTGGGCAAAATAAAGTTTTGGGTATCAAAAGGCAAAAATAAAAAAACAAAATAAAATATTTTCTGGCATCTTATATGCTACTTAATGCCGTTCCTTGCACATTGACATGGGATAACTGTAGCCAAAGAGAAGTGGAGAATTGTGGCAATACTCTGAAGTTTTTCAAGGGGAAAATTTCAAGTAGGATTATTAGATCTATTATTCAAGTACCTGTTAAAATTTTATGTTTTACTTATTTCTGGTTGAACTGAACTGATTTTTAACTTTTACTACGTACATGTAGTAGCTAGGTCTCTGAAGAAAAAAAAACACAAAATGAATTGGTGACTTGGATAACTATTCACACAACCTAGCCACTTGCTTTTCTTGTGCTGTTGTTCAGAAGTCCAGAAGGATTTGCCTCATCCATTACTATTGTTTTCTCATTTTTTTCACACTTTTTTTCGATGTATATAAATCCTTCACTGACTTACTTAGGATTTATTTCTGAATACATGTATGTATTATAAAATACTTATATAGTCAGTTCTATTGAAAATCATATGTATGTCCTGTTTTATGTATGAGAGAGCTCATTGATAATTATAGTCACATTGGTAGTAATTTTTTATATATTTAATGAAACCTACATTTTGGAAAACTATGAGGAGAAAAATATTGATTTATTAAATGCTTAGGGTGGAGTGCATTTAGAGTTGGGACTACTAAAGGTAGAATTTTAGGGTATAATTAAGGCTCAATAGAGTGGAAAGATTTCTGTCTTCATAATCTTTAAAGATATTTTTAGTATGTAACACATTTTTGTTTTCTAGAGATACAGACCTCTTGAAATGCTCAGATAAGGAACATTTGAAATTTTCAGTAGGGGACAAAGGAGAGAGTAAACCTTACCTATACCCCCCTAATTTCAACACTGAAAGAAAACCACTCATATATATTTCTATATATGGTCTTCAAGGCATATATATCTTTTAAAATTCTCCTTAACGGTGCCAGATGATTTGATCAAATCAAGCACTCTTAACACTAGAAATTTTTAAGAAGGGAAAAGTGTAGTGAATGACAAAGGATATAGCATCGACTGTCCCTTATCTTTTTTCTCTCATCTCTGATCCAGGGAAGGATAATCTCATGGACGATCCTCTTGGGATGGTTAAATTGGTACTTTCTGTACCACATTTTGGATGCATTGGGTATCCTGCCCCCTTTTTGTAGGGGGGAATGTCAGAAAAATTGAGATGGGTCACCTTATCTGAATAGCTACAGCTCACTAACCTTAGTAATTATTTTCAGAGGACTATTGCATGACACCCTTTGTTAGGAAGGAAGCTCAGAGAGAATGCCTGAGGCAGACCCAACCACTATCCATTGTATCACAGAACAACTTCTGAAATTATTGGTTTTAAGTCAATGAATAGGATCCAAGAGATGATAAGTACCGTATTTGCCGGCGTATAAGACGACTGGGCGTATAAGACGACCCCCTAACATTTCCACTCAAAATACAGAGTTTGTTATATACTCGCCGTATAAGACTACCCCCTCTTCCGCACACCTTCCACACACCAAATAACTTTCAGTTTAAAATTTGCATCATACTTCTTTCTTTTGGCTGGTGCCATGATAGGGATGATAGGGGTTTGACTGGTCGACATTTTCTATGCTGTACTGTACAATGGTTCAGTATTGTGGTTGGCTGTTGGCTGTATACAAAGCCTGATTTGATTGGTCCCTGCTCCCTGTTTGCCCGCCCTGTCACTATAGCAGTCTGGTCCACCCTTGCATCAGCATCTCCCTGGGACCTCACTAGTGCGCAAGTGCGAGCTCTTCAACATTCTAACAGGCACCATGATAGCGCAAAATCGCGAATCTTCAATGCATATGTAAAGAAATATACGGTAACCCGAATTTACCACACTCGCAAAATCGCACACAGCCGACCATACACCCAGTATGGTATCGCGATTCGCGATTTTGCGCTATCATACTGGGTGTATGCTCGGCTGTGTGCGATTTTGCGAGTGTGGTAAAATCGCATAACAGCAAAATCGCATAACAGCCGAGCATACACCCAGCAGCGCTGCTGATGCCTGAACGGTATGTGGAATGAAGTGGGCGGGCATCGGGAGGCCACTATGGCACGGGGCAAGCACTATGGGCAGTCTATCTGAAGTGTACCTGGCGTATAAGACGACCCCCCCACTTGGAGGCATATTTTTCGGGGCCAAAAAATCGTCTTATACGCCGGCAAATACTGTAGTTGGCTTTGCATTACTTGGAACCTGTAGGACATTTGGAGGCCCTATCTGACATGAATACATCTCAAACTCCGATTATATAGGTAATATTTTGTTTATAAGCAGCCTCCCTGTCTCCCTTTCCCACAAGACCCTTCTGATCTCCAGTGAAATGTAAAGACTGGGGATTAGAGTTTAAGGTTTAACTTTGGCCTGATAATCTATCACAGACATATCTTGAATCTGTTTATCTTTTTTTTTCCTACCATGTAGATTACTTAATGTCTGCCTTTGCTTTCCTCACCTTTGCTGGGCATTTTCAAACAGAAGGGCCATTGCATTCTCAACACTTTTTTTGAGCCATTCTGTGGGGCTCAGTTGACATTCAGATTAGGACTTTACAATGCTGACATGTCTATCAGGATATCATCACATAAGAGTTTTAGTTGTTTGTCATCTTTTGTGTTATTTTCCAGCATGGATGTACAAGTTCCTTTGCTGATTCCATTGCTGATTCCATTGGCTAGCACCAGATCTCCCAGAAACTTTGTCTTCACGGATTTTTTTTGGGGGGTGATGGAGGGTGTGGTATGGTGGTGGTGGTGTTGAGGTAACATTCTTACACAAAAGCATCTAAGCAAGTACTCTATTATTTCCCACACAGAGCTCCATTTTATAATGCTCCTCCAATCTGAATTAATAAATAATGACGTGTTACATCCTTAGCAGCATAAGTTTGCCTATATAACACATGCACTGTGACAGGCTACTCTTATTTTCTTCTTTCTTGTTTGTGGATAGGATGGAAATCAAGGAGCAGGCCCTGAGTTCAATGCTATATACCATTTTGGGTAGTCCCCAAAGAATTATGAGTGGGTACTTAAATTAAAAAAAAATATATCTAGAATTCATTCTAGGTAAAATCTAGAGTAACATTTCATAGTTGTTCCATGTAGGACCCTCAATTGACCAGAAACTTATATTCCCACGAAGAACACAGTTGTAAATTCATATATCTTTAAACTTGAAATAGTTTTACTTTAGCTTTTCCCCCTCTGCCTGCTCAATTCCATTTGAGCTGTCTTTTTGCCCTATTGTATTTGGCAACAATCTAATAGTAGGATAGGTGATTTTGTGACCATATCTCCACTAGGGTATACTGCACAAATTATCTAGAAAACAACTAAATAATAGAAGGCACTGATATATATTTTCTAATATTGTTTTGAATTTTTCTGAAATATTTAATTCCCAACAATATATGAATAATTATTTTGTAAAATGGATTAAGTATAAATAGTTTGAATCACATTCTTGGATTAAAAGTTTCTCCTTGACAGCTAGTAGATTCTTGAAATACTCCTAGCAGGGCTCTCTGAGAAGCAGCTTTTAAAATCAATGGGTGTCCTGAACACAGAGGAATCTGTCCAGGATTAAGATAGAATTAGGGCAAAAGGAAAAATATATTTAGCAAAATCTTCAAAAGCCAGCTTTTTAAAAATATAGATTTCCCTAAAACTGTATATGCTTCAGATATCAGAATATTAAAGAATCCAAGTGTGATGTTTTGTAGTTTTCATAATTTAATTTAATTTCTAGAACATTTATTTCTCAGTAAACAAATTAAGAACAGCTATATAAAAGATCCATTAATGGGGCAATTATTGGTGGTTCTGATCTTCTTTGAGCAAATGTGAAGATCAGTTTTAAAAAAAAAGGTGAAGATTTATATATTTCATTTTAAACAAATTCTGTGATGTTGGAATTATTTAATCTTTCTAGCATATCATTTATGAATTGAGGTATGAATGTGTTAATGCAGAACATATTTTGTGACTGTTATTGGGCTATATTTTTAATTGTCTGACTACTAAAGGCAACCTCAGTCATTTTTATGTGCTTCCTTTTTAAAAAAAATTATTAAAATGTAGCTAACATACAACATTATATTAGTTTCAGGTATACATCATAGTTATTCAACAGTACCTATGTGGCACTATACATAATTATTACCATATTACATATTATGCTAAAGAAGTGATCACCATGATAAGCCCAGCAACTGACTCTGTACCACACTATCACTATATATATATATATATATATATATATATATATATATATATATATATATATATATATATATATTTTATTGGGGAATAGTGTGTGCTTCCAGCATTTTTTCCAGGTCAAGTTGTTGTCCTTTTAATTTTAGTTGTGGAGGGTGCAGCTCAGCTCCAGGTCCAGTTGCCATTGAGCAGTCCAGGAGTGACAGCTCAGCTCAAGGTGCTGTGTTCAATCTTAGTTGTGGGGGGCACAGCCCACCATTCCTTGCGGGAGTGGAACCGGAAGCCTTGTGGTTGAGAGTCCGCGCTCAGACCAACTGAGCCATCTGGCCACCCGGGAACTGAGCGGCAGCTCGTTGACTTCATTCTAGTTGCAGAGGGCACAGCTCGCTAACCCAATGGGAATCAACTGGCAGCCCTGTTGCCCGGAGCTCCCTCTCTGAATAAGCCACCCGTCTGCCCTACTATCACAATATTATTGATTATATTTCCTATGCTGTGTTTATGTCCCCAAGACTTTGTTTTATACCTGGAATTTTGAACTTTTTATTCTCCTTTATTTTCCCCTTTTTAAAATTTTCAATTACAGTTGACATTCAATACTATTTTATATTAATTTCAGGTGTACAGTATAGTGGCTACACATTTATATAATTTACCAAGTGATTCCCCCTGACTAGTACCCAACTGGCACTATACATTGTTGTTACCATATTATTGATTATATCCCCATATTTTACTTTATATCCCCAAGTTTTACTTTATATCCCCATGACTTTATAACTACCAATTTGTATTTCTTAATCCCTTCACCTTTTTCACCCTGCCCCTAACCCCCTCCCATCTATCACTCCCATAGATCTGACACTGTACATTGTTATTACAATATTATTGACTATATTCCTTATGCTATTCCCTATAGCCCCATGAGTACTGTGTAACAACCAATTTGTACTTCTTAATCCCTTACCCTTTGTCACCTACCCACAATACCCCTCCCATTGGCATCATGAAAATGTTCTCTGTATCTATATATTTGTTTCCATTTCATTTGTTTGTTTATTTTGTTCTTTAGATTCCACTTTTAAGTGAAATCATATGACATTTGTCTTTTGCTGTCTGACTACACTCAGCACAATGCCCTCTAGGTCCATCCATTGTTACAGATGGCAAGATTTTGTTCTGTTTTATGGCTGAATAATACTCCATTGTATATATGTACTGCCTCCTCTTTATCTGTTCATCTATTCAGGAATACCCAGGATATTGGAATAGCCAGGATATTGCCTTCATATCTTGGCTTATGTAAATAATGCTGCAGTGAACATATGGATGAGCATGTCCCCATGATGTAGCATTTTGGGTTTCTTTGGATGAATACTCAAAAGTGGGATTACTAGGTCTTTCTTTGTGTTTTATTATAGCTTTTGTTATAAAGTCTATTTTGTCTGCTGTAAGTATTGCTACCCCAGCTTTTTATTTGCTTGTTTGTTTCCATTTTCATGAATATCTTTTTCCATCCCTTTATTTTCAGTCTCTGTGTGTGTTTTGACCTGGAGTGAGTCTCTAGTAGGCAACATTTGTAAAGATTTTGTTTTCTTATCCATCCAGCCTTCCCATCTTTGATTGAATAATTTAATCCATTTACATTGAAAATAATTGCTGATAGGTATGTACTTAATGCCACTTTATTCCTATTTTTGATGTTTTCTCTTTTTTTTTTTTTTTTGTATTAAAGAAATTCCTCTAAGATTCCTGGTAATACTAGTTGGTGATGATGAACTCTTTTAGTATTTTCTTGTCTGGGAAGCTCTTTATCTGTCCTTCAATTCTAAATGATAGTTTTGCTCAATAGAGTAATCTTGGTTGTAGGCTCTTGCTTTTCATCACTTCAAATATTTTGTGCCAAACCCTCCTGGCCTGCAAAGTTTCTGTGAAGTATCAGCTGCTAGTCTTATGGGAGCTCCCTTGTAGGTAACTAATTGCTTTTGTCTTGCTGCTTTTAAGATTCTCTCTTTGTGTTTAATCTTTGGCATTTTAATTATGCTGTGTCTTGGTGTGGGCCTCTGTGGGTTCATCTTGTTTGGGACTCTCAGTGCCTCCTAGGCCTGTATGTCTATTTCCTTCACCAGGTAAGGGAAGTTTTCTGTAATTATTTCTTCAAATAGATTTTCAATTCCTTGCCCTTTCTCTTTTCCTTTTGGTACCCCTATGATGAAAATGTTGGTATGCTTGCTATTGTCCCATGGGCCCCTTAAACTGTGCTTGTTTTAGAGGATTTTTTTTTTTTTAATTATGCTGTTCTTATTGGGTATTTTCTGCTACCTTATCTTCTAAATTGCTGATTCGATCTTCTGCTTCATCTAATCTACTGTTGATTCCCTGTAATGTATTTTTCATTTCAGTTATTGTGTTTTTATTTCTGACAGGTTCTTTTTTAGGTTTCCTATCTCTTTGTTGAAGTTTTCTCTGAGATCACGTAGCATCCTTATAACCAGTGTTTACAACTCTGCATCTGGTAGATTAATTGTCTCATTTTGTTTAGTTCTTTTTCTGGAGCTTTGTTCTGTTCTTTTACTTGTCTCCCCTTTTGGGCTGTCTCCATCTTTGTTTCTCTGTATTACGTAGGGCTGCTCTGTCTTCTTATCTTAGTAGAGTAGCCTTATATAGTAGGTGTGCTGTGGAGTTCAGTGGTTCAGTCTTCTAGGTCATCTGAGCCATGCATTCCAGATGTGTCCCTTGTGTTGGTTGTGTGTGCCCTCTTGTAGTTGAGCCTTGCTCTTTGCTATTTGCACATCAATGGGAGGGACTGACCCTTGGGCTCATTTGTTGTGAGGACTGGTGTGACTACAGTGGAGGAGTTGTGGTGCAGGGTCTGACCTTACAGAGTAGGATCTGCCTCAGCAGGGCCCTGGTGCCCGCTCAATCTGCTCCTTGGGTGTGTTGTCCTTGGAAGAAGCTGGGTGATACTCCAGCTCTTTTTGAAGCTGGCCACTGGGTACACCAGACCCAAGTACCCTGGGAGGGGATCCGCTGCAGGTCAAGTTCAGCTGCAGCCTATCCCCCACCCGGGGCCACCTGGCAGGAGCCACAAAGCAATCCGCAGATGGCTGCTGCCTGTGCCATGGTTGGAAGTGCCTCAAGAGGCCAACCCCAAACCACAGCTTGCTGCCGCTAGTACTGGACTTAGGGCTGCACAGCCAGAGGTAAGGGATATGCTCAAGCCAGATGCTGCTTGTCTGGGTTTCGTGAACCTTTGAGAAACCCTAAGAAAGTCTGCAGCATGACAAGGCAGGTGGTTTGTATGAAAAAGCCATTGGCAGATGCTTGGGTATACCCTAAAGTTGGGCTGGCCAGGGTCTCAAATCACCAGGCCACAGTAAAAAAATGGTGTCAGCCAGCTGAATGGAACTGAGATATGGCTTCTGCCTGTGTCTGCACACAAGGAGGGGATGGGCTCAACAAAGAAACAATGGTTTCTGCCAGCTCCTCCGTCCAGAAGAAAGCTGCCTCTCCAGCCCCATCCTGAAGCCAGACAACTCAGTTTCCCACTGTGTGTCCCTGTCACCTCTCCAGCTGTTGACCCAGTGCTGGAGCTCAGAGCAAGTGATTCTGCTGGGTAAGTCCATGTGCAGTCCTTTCAAGAGGAGCACCTGGTAGTGCATCTGCCTTCCATCTCACTCAGGCATAATCTCCGCTGGTTTTCACAGCCAGAAATTATGGGTCCTTCTCTCCCTAGCACTGGAATCCTGGGCTGGGGAGGGACTGGGACCCCCTTTGTTTCTTCTAGGAGGGGGATCTCCACAGCCCATATATCCCTCCTGATTTTCAATGGTAACGTACGTGTGTGGGACCAGCACTTTGTGTATCTCTGCCCCTCCTACCAGTCTCAAGGTGATTTCTTCTGTATGTCCTTAATTGAAGGGCTTTTGTTCAGCAAGATTTTATTTGAGTCTCAGTGATGATTGTTTTGTAAATTAGCTGTAATTTTGATGTGGTTGTGAGAGAAGCTAAGCACAGCATTTAACTACTACGCCATCTTGCCTGGGATATATACTTTCTTGAGAAAAATCTTCAAGTGTAAATAAGTGACTCAGTTTTATACTTTTGTTCTCAACATTGCAAATAGTGTCTTATCTGGTCTAATGTTTATATGGTTAATGTCTACAAGTTACTAAAACATAAAGCTTACAATTTCCTGGACAATTGAGAGCTTTGTCCTCTGATACACCAGGGTGAAACTCTATGTATTATCTTATCCATTCAAAAGCCTTCTTGCTATTCTGTGATGCAAACATGAAGCAACTATATTGATCTTACCTGACAAGTTTACATGTTGGTTCAGATACTGATGGATGTGAATACAATCCTAGAGAAGGAAAAGTGTATATTTTTTTCTCCATATGAAAGAAGGCGTTTCCCAGAGTACTGTGGAGGTGCACTTTATTTCTTAACACAGTACTCTGATTTTATTATAATTATCTATTGTAGTCTATCTAGGTTTGTCAACCAGTCATAAAATGTTGTATTTGAATATCTTTAATTTATGTAATTTTGGGTCATTGATTCTCTATATTTTAATTGGAATAAATTTTTTTTTCTTGGAGTATGATTTATAAAACAGTATCTAGGGTTGATTAATTTAATTCTACAATATTGTACTATTTAATCTACTGCACTGTTTCTGGAGTAATAGTGGTGGGATGTAGCACAGGAACAATTTTAATAGCATTAGGGGTTTACATGGAACACAAACAACGTTTGTTGTGTTAGGCTGAGGGGAGTCATACGGAGACTATGGCCAAATGTAGTAATGTTGCTTTTGGTTTAATGTTTTGGAATATCATAACTTCATAGGTTTATAGAGATGTCCAGGCAGCATTCACTATATGGCATCATGTGGACATAGAGAGAGAATATATGCATGCATGAATGGTGAGATTTTCCCATTAAGAAGACATTTCATTCGCAACCAAAATGCTCTCACCTCGGGAGTAGGATGATGTCGAGAGTGATTTCCTAGCTCTAGCAACACTGCACAGCAGTCTGCAACAGGAACCAACGGGTATAATAAGCAAATAATGCAAATTACTGCAAACCAAATAAATTCTACCATTGCCCATGATTAGTAAAGGATTCAGCTCATTTTGCAGAAGGCTCTGTAGATTAAATTCCCACTCAGAAATGTACAGCTTGATCAGTAAAGTTTGTAAATGGCTTTACAGATGAAGGATGCCATTCAGTAGTAAAGATGCACTTCACTTGCTAAAGCATTTAAAAACTCCACAGCTGAGATGTGCTGCCGCCCAGAAGCAGGTGCCCGGATCCATTACAAGTTAAATTGAATCAGTGGAGTATTCATATTTACGGAGAGTACAGTCTAAAAGAATAGTAAATGATATATAGTGAGAGTTATTTATTAAATTATTCAAGTTAATTAGCAAATAGGCAACCATCTAACAAATACCATGTGAGACTAAACAAAGACATTGAGCTTTATCAGAAATAATGATAATATGGGATCCAGGATAACTAAAATTTACCCTAGATCACAGTCATCATTTTCTAGGGGGCTGTATTCATGAGGTAAAATGACATATAGGAAGAAAGTGCCACATTATTATTGGCTGGGCTTGGGCCCTCAACCACAATACAGAGTACTAGAGTAAGCTGATCTGTGGCCATGTGTTTTCCTGAACAAGTTAGTGTTATAGCTTCATACTGAAAAAGGCTGTAAGTGAGTAAAGCCTGCTTACTTCCAAATTCCTCCAAACCAACTTTCAGACTTTACTACTGAAATATAAATAGAAAGAAATCAAATAGATGAGGAGGAGGGTGAGGGAAATGGGAGGAAGGGAGAGGGGAGGAGGGGACATTGGTATGGTTTCACGTCTTTGCCAGTTTAGAAAGGCTTCACCTTTACTACTTTAGTCCTATTGAATAGAGAGAGGCGGAAGGAAATGGCTGGGATAGTTAGCCTATCATTTCAGTTTTAGAGAGCATCACCCACAAGTGCCACCCTTTTAATACACAGTCTTTCTACCCTCTCATCAATGTGTCCAATATGTGTCTGGAGATAGAACCAAACAGATTTTGACTCCCAACCATAGCCTCTCCTCTGAACTGCTTATTGGCACATCAAGCTGTTTACAGCAGCCATGCTTGGAGATTTCACCAATTCTCAAATATAGCACGTTTTAAGACTCTTGAGTTTTTTCTACTAGTTATACTCGTATTATCATCCCTTTCATACCCTCACCCCAAGAGTTTTTCTTCTTTTAGTAATGTACTCCTATTATCCTCTCAGTTGAGCAAGTCAGAAATATGAATACCTTCCTGGATTCCTCCCTTCCCCTCATACCTCACACCCAATCTATGAATTCAGCCTATCAATTCTTCCAACCAGATATGTCTCCAAGTGGCTATCTTTCTTGAACTTTGGTAACATCCCTTCATCCAGGCCAACACCCTTTCTCTCTGTATCTACTCTTTGTCTCCTCCAATCCATTCTCCATACAGCAGCCAGAGTGTCTTGTCATAGCCTGAAGAACACTGTATGACAAATCCATGCCTGCCTTCCCCCCCCCCCGCCCTCTTGCTCACTGTGGTTCTGACATTCTGGGCTAATTTTACGTCTTCAGATAAGCAACTTCTTCCCAGGCTTAGGATCTTTGTCTATATTTTTTCTCTGCCTGGGCTACTCTTCCCTCTGCATCTGTCATGACTGACTCCATTGAATTCTTCAAGCTATACGTTACGTTTTCAGAGAGACCATTCCTGACCACTCTATGTGAAACAGGTCCTCAATTCCCATTCTCACTTTGCATATTTTCTCATCAGTTTATTTCCCCTCCTCTTTTCATAGCCCTTATCACAGCTAATACTTATTTACTTAATGCTATATTCAATTATGTGCCTTATTTTATGGAAATAATAAACCATACTGGCATATTTGGTGACTTGGATCCAATCACAGGTAATATTGTCCTCTTAATTCAGGCTTGCCTCATCAGCTGTCTAAATACAACAGTCAATCTATTTTTTGATCATCAGTTTTGGTGATCCTATTTTATTTCAATCCCTCCTTATTCCATTAACCAATGAAGACGCTCAGATTTTCATGAGAACATAAACTAAGGGGAGGAAGTTTTATTATATAATATACAATAAATACTAAAGTTTTGTTATTTAATAAACCACAAATAAAGCACAGTTTACAAGGGATGTAATTAGAGAATAGATCTCAATTAGATTCAATCTAATCATACATGTGAGTGACAAATACTATCCAGTGGAAGTAGTAAAACAAATGAGTAAAGATCAAATGACTAAGAAAACTATGAGAAATTAAACTGTATTTGGGGCATGTTTCTTACACAAGATTATATTCTTGGAAAGGCATCAATGGTTGTGTGCTGAGGGTTTGGATTTCCTATAACGAGTCATTGCTGCCTTCATTTATAATGATCACATACTACTGAAAGGCTGCATATTCACTGAATTAAATGCCTTTGAATGTGTCTATACAAAGAATCTGAGATTAAGAGATACAAACTAGAGACAATAGACACAACTAAGGATCAGAAAAATAACTTTAAAACTACATGCCTCGTTTAAAAGTTCATGTAATTTCCTTCCTCCTTTCCTTTCCTTTCCTTTCCTTTCCTTTCCTTTCCTTTCCTTTCCTTTCCTTTCCTTTCCTTTCCTTTCCTTTCCTTTCCTTTCCTTTCCTTTCCTTTCTTTTTTTCCCTTCCTTCCTTCCTTCCTTCCTTCCTTCCTTCCTTCCTTCCTTCCTTCCTTCCTTCCTTCCTTCCTTTTTTTCTCTCTGTTCTGGTTTTGGAGGGGTCGGGTCACTGGGGAAAGTGACCATAGTCTATGAAATTGTTTCCAGTGTTCTTTTTTCTTGTTTTGATCTATATGTTCATATTTAAATTAGTTTACTATGGATCGCAGTGGTTATGGTGTTTTCCAGACTTTGATATTTATTGCTTTATTAGGATTATAAGAAAAAATGATGATTAAAAATAATTGCAGGTAGGTTGAAAACTTTTAGGAGAAAATAAAGAAGAATTTTGATGCTATAACACCAAGTAGGAAAAAAATATTTGCATTTGATTTTTGAAAAAGTGGTAATTGGTTTTATTTATTAATTTATTCATTTATCCAAAAAATAATTATTTAACAACTACTGCATATCAGGCAGTGCATTAGGAATTGGGTATGGAATGATTAATAAAACAAAATTTCTCCCTAATAAAATATACTTTCTATGCATAGAAGACATAAAACAGACATACAAACATGTTAGGGGGTGGTAAGTGCTACCAAAAGAAAGAAACAAACAAAAAACAAAGGTAGGATACGGAAAATAAACACGAGTAACGTGTGCTTGTGTGTGTGTGTGTGTGTGTGTGTGTGTGTGTGTGTGTGTGTGTTTAATACTAGTTTTTAGAGAACATAACGATATTGGAACAGGTATTAGAAGAAAGTAAGAAAGTCATATGGTTTATGACTATCTTGGTCAAAAGCATACCAAGAAGAGGGGAAAGAATAAGCAAAGCCTTTGGTACACTAAAAGGCTTTGTTAAGAAAGCTAGAATTGGCAGAGAGGAGCAGAATAGGAACAATTGGTGCAGGTGAGGTCAAAGGGATAGTGGAGACCTATCCCATCTAGAATTTTGCAGGTGTGGCAGACTTTAGATATTATTTAGCAGTATATGAGAGGACATTGAGAGGTTTTGAGGCCAATGGTTATCCTCTATACTACTAAATGATGTAAATCTAAGAACCACACATACATGCACACATATTTGCGTCATTCATATGAGTACAGCAACCAATTATGATACAAATTTTAAACATGAGTTAAAAAAAAAACCTCCAAATAGAGTTTGCTATTTATTAAAAATCTCTCATCCTAAAATCTTTGGACTAAATATATCATTTAAAAAACTTATCTGCCACAGTGTGTTCATACACTAGGGCTAGAGGCAGATGATATTAAAATTATTATTCTTATCGGATAATAAAAGTTTTGACCTCTTTTGAATGATCTTTTTAATGAGTAGTAGAATGAGATTTTAGCAAAATATTCAGATTACTAGATAAATTTAATTATTGGTAAAAAGAATGTAAAAGTTTTCATTTTGCATTTTAAAAGCTTCATATAAGATATTAGCTGTGAAAGTACGTGTTAGATCAAAGTCAAGGTGGCTTTTTATGAAAGGTATCTTTGTGGGCCTGTTTGGTATTGACATGATGTCAAATACTCAAAATTGCTTATTTCATACATTTAAAACCACAATTTTTCAGACTTATTGAACCTACATGTATTTGAAATACTGTAATAAATTCAAGACTGAGGATTGAGAGTGGCAATCAGGAATTACGTGGACTCCTTTAAGCAGAATTACATTTCACCGACACAATCCAATAGGCTGGGTAATGGGAAAAAATTATAATAATTAATTGCTGCTACCTATATCAGTTTTAATATCCACCCTCATTTTGAGAACTTGATATATCCCAACTCTCAAGGGTATGCCTGTAATTATGCTTTTGAGGTGTTCAAGTAGCTTTATCATAGAGAGACACTTGAACTCCAATGTGAGAAGGTTAATTATTTAGAATATCCTTGAAAACATTCTCTGGTATGAGTAGATTTCATGAAGACACCTTGAAGTGACTACCTTGAAGTCCCAAGAAAGATAAATGTAAAAATCAATGATTTGTTTATGCTGAATCTCGGAGGACTGCTTTAGAATATTAATGATATTAACTACTGACCTTGTTTTCCAAAACTGTTTGAAAATGTTATTTCTCCCTCTAGCAATGCGTGTCCCTGGAGGATTGTGCTTAAATTTAGCTAAGATTATCAATTTCCTGACTTCTAGTATGGGATTAATCTGTGTAAATCATTTGGTGATGAATAAACATGGCTTGCCTGCCATGTGTCTCTGTGATCTTCAGTCTATGATTTCATGATTATAAGGCCTTTAAATAATTATAACAAGGGGTTGTCATTATTCTGAATTACTAATTAGAACACTTCTGGGTTTACACTATGCTCCATGTTTAAAAAATCTCATGAGAAAAATAAATTTATATAAATTTATAAGCATAAATTTGGAGAAAATTTGAAGTTTCAATAGTCTGCATCCTTTTATGGACTGATGTTACAGGCTAAGGAAATGCACTGTTAAGTCCTTATTTACATTTTTTCCCCTCTTTAATTGTAAGCTTGCTTTCTTCAGTAACGATGAAAAATATCTCCTAA
This sequence comes from Rhinolophus hipposideros, assembly GCF_964194185.1. Classification (NCBI taxonomy): domain Eukaryota; kingdom Metazoa; phylum Chordata; class Mammalia; order Chiroptera; family Rhinolophidae; genus Rhinolophus; species Rhinolophus hipposideros. The sequence goes on along the minus strand of NC_138052.1, from coordinate 66,463,374 downwards.
AAATACCAAATTTCCTTTTTTATTCCATGCAATGACATTGAAGCCTTCTATTTTCCTCCACATCTATTCTAGATTTTTTTTCTTTTTTCCTTTCAGTGGTCCAAACAGTCTTCCTCTCTCACTTCCTTCTCTCTGGAGTTGTGGTTCTCCCCATTGTCCCTAGGATCTCCAGTTTGACAGCGATTGTGACTCACAACTGAATTTGGCTCAGTGTAGGTAGCAGATTGCTTGGCACAACTTGGCTAGACAATATCTTACATACTGTATTTTAAAAAAAAAAAAAAAATATATATATATATATATATATATATATATATATATATATATATATATATATATATATATATTTGAAACTCCCTTAGCTCAGGGGATATTTATTAGGAAGTTACTGATACATCATACAGAATCCTAAAAGAATTTGAACAACCAGGGAGGAACTGGCGACCTCTGAAACAGAATTTGTGAATCTTCTCTTTACTATGTAGTCCACTGACACCTAGTTTCTGTGCCTGTAGGTAAAAACTGCAAATTCCTAGAAAGAAAATTTGATTGCTTAGCTTAAGCTCTGGTAGTCCTCCTGGTCAATGATCTGTGGCTGCACATGGGGTGTCTTAGTAGATGTATTAGAGACCCACACATGTGGATCAGGTGCACGTCCCTGAAAAGGGGGAAATGATAGTGAGTCAGGCAGTCAGCCTAGAAGTGCTAACTACACTCTTCTGCAGGTTTTCTTCCCTTGTTAGAGAACCTGGTCTGTCTCAGTGCTGAATTCCTCACCAATAGTAGGAGCACACACTGTGTCTCACATCGGATGCTTTCCCATTGTCCATTCTTTGGTATCCTGTATAATCACTGTGTATAGAGTGGGGAGGGGTTTCCGGCTATCTAAGCATACTCCATAAGGTGCCTTCTTCTGTCCCAATGTTGTTCCAGTCTTAGTTTTTTCCTTGCTAGTAGTATATAATCAATTTTGTTTCTTTTGTTTAGTTAATTAACTAATTAGTTACACAAATATTAATTGAGCATATGCTGAGAATAGAGAGAAGTGGATGGGGTTGAGATATTTGGGAGATATAATTCCTTTTTCTTGGGCTAGGAACTGGGAAAAACCACTGGGGAACTATTGTGCTAATGATGTCCAGTACAAAGTACCTTTCTCCTTTGGTGGTTTAAGCTGTTCTTTTTTTGGATCTTTACATAAGATATCAAATATTAATTCAATTCAAACAGTGCTTTTCATTTTATCCAGACCTCATGTATATCATCTCACCTATTCCTCTGAGATAAGTTGACTAGATATTGGTATTGTAATAGAGAAAAGAAAACTGAAGCTCTGGGAAGTTAAGTGCTTTCTTCAGGTTCTCATTGCTACTAAATAGCAGATGTAGGATTCAAGTGAGTGTCTGACAGTGGACCCAGTAGTAATTTTATATTGTAGATTGTGATTTTACGGTTTTCTCCCTCCACTCTTGAAAGATTCACTAGTATCAGTACTTTCAAGATATAGGAGAATCAAATGAAGAATGACAATACATTTTTACTAAGTATATTCTACTTCTACAAGTCTAAAAATCTGTCCTGGTAATATTTAGAATAGTCAATAATTTGGTTATGTGCCAAAATACTGTCTTAATCTAACAAAAATCCATTAGGTTCACCTTAGCTAAATAATTTTAAGAAAAAAAATTAAGTGTTAGTCTCACTTCAAATTTTGTGATGATTGGATGGTGTCTAGTTTTGTTTAGAGATGAAGTAATACATGTAATGACATTATCCAATGTCACCAGGAAAGGTTTTTATAATGCAATTTGCTAGTGATGAATAATCATTGCTTTGCTCATTTATCAAGTTCTTAAATCATTAGATTCCACTATATACTTAGAATCCATGGGATTCAGCATGGTTGCTGAATCAAACACTTCTGTTTTTTTATTATATTAATTTCAGGTATGCAAAACAACATAATGATTAGACATTTACACCCCTCACACAGTGATAACCTCCCCAAGTCTACTACCCCTATGACATCACGTATATCTGTTACAATACCATTGACTATGTTCCCTGTGCTGTACATTATATCCCGTGGGGATAGATATATATACACACACATATATATGTACTTATACATATACATATATATATGTACACACATATATGTATATATATACATTGACATTCAATATTATTCTACTTGAGCTTCAGGTGGTCAGGTCAATCTATGAAGTGATCCCCCTGATAAGTCCAGTACCCATCTGGTACCTTACATGATCTTTATAACATTATATTATATTCCCCATACTGTATTTCACATCCCTGTGACATTTTGTGACTAGTAATTTGTACTTTCTAATCTCTTCACTTTCTCCTGCATCTCCCAAACCCCTCCCATCTAGCAACCATCGTTTTTTTTCTCTGTATCTCTGAGTATGTTTTCAAATACTTTTAAGTTGATGGAAGTGTACACCCACATATATAAAAAGTTATTTTTCCATCTAAATATTTAAGTGGTTATCATGGTGAAGGGTGTCAAAATGATTTTTTGAACAAAAACATCTGAGTCACTGTGTAAATGTTAGCAAATGACATTTGAATCAACAATATTTATTAAATATCTACTATGTGACTGACATGATATTATATAAATGAAAAGCTAACAATAAATGAATATGACAAATAGGAATAAAATATAGTAAATTTTCCTTTTAGAACGTTGGTGACTTGATTTGGTGAATTGTGAATTAGAAAGCTTACTTATAATTTTTACAACTTCCCTACATAGTTCCATTAGGATTTGAGACATTTCAGTCACTTTTACAATTTGAAAATAGTTGTGGAAAATTTATCTTTGGAGTATATTTTTAAAAACTTATATTTTTGTCACCTCTTCGTGTACCTTTAGCTCCTTTCCTGCTTTTCCCGTATGCCTCTACCCACTTCTCTGTCTTGATCCTTTCCCTTGATGCTTTTGGCATTAACAACTTTGTGACATTTAAAATTCATTCATTCATTCATTCATGCATGCATGCATTAATTTCTTTAAACTGATATTTGAATAATCCATTATGCCCCAGACATGATCGGTAGTCAGGCTGAGGCAATAGGTGACAATTGAAAAGATGGTGAGATTTTATTAAGCAATTGGCACTGAGAATGGAGAGAAGTGAATGGAGTTGAGATATCTGGGAGATAGAATTACTCTTTCTTGGTAATTGATGGCTGTCTGGAGTTATTACTCTCCCAAATTTTGTTCAGTGAATTGATTATATTGAAATATTTTGTCAAGCAACTTTTGTTCCACAAGTCTGAGTTGATTTCTAATACAAACATTTAAAAAAAATTTAGTGCTCATGTTTCAAGAAGTCTTAAGAAGGTAAAACATACTTTTGAAGGTACATTATGATAATGATAAAATATCTATCCTAAACATCAGTTTTCCTGATGTTTGTTTTTGCATCACTATGAGATTTATACAAAACATGTTCAACATAAATTTTTAAAATACACTTACAAGGAAGCAAAACAGACTTGTCAACAACTAAATAGGTTGTCAAAATAAATCTGTATAATGTCAGATAAAAGTTACAAACGTTGAATAATATATTTCGATATGTGTTTTAAGGTTCAATTTTTAAACAACCTGAAATAAATGTCTTTTCAAAGCTTTCTCTTGCCAGTAGATATTATTATTAAGGATATTATTATTAAGGTACATTACTGCCACCTAAACTAGGAGAGTACACATGTCCATAGATGTTCCTCAGACAAGTAGATGTGGACATCATGGATGGATTGCTCTTCTTCCCAGGAGCAAGTATTAATCTGGAGGAGTTTTGAAAACCTTCTATTTTGTACCAGGTCAAAACACTTGATATATTCTAGTGGTTATCATGATGTAGGAAGTTTTATCTTGAGCATATTACGTAAACAAGACACCACAAAACTAGATGGTGGACTCACAATACTTTGGATTTAAGTGTGTAAACTTCTCTCATTTTCTTCCTTTCCATAAAAGGACTGCATCCCTTGACTAATTTTAATGAAATATTTCAGACATCCAAAATGCCTAGAGAATAAGATAATCAATACTTAGCAATGCACCATCCAGTTTAAAAACAAAACTTGAAAAGTTCTGAAACACTCTGTGTGTCCCCTTCAGGTCACATTTCTCTCTATATCCATCAGAAGTAGTAGAGTCTCTTTTGAATTTTGTGTTTTCTGTTCCCACGCATTTCTTTATACAATTGCTATGCATACATTACCTATAAATATTGTTTGGCAGGTTTTAAACTTTAAATAGTGTACCAGTTATTCAACAATTGTCTCTCAGCTTCATGCCCATTCTTCTACACTCTGCCATATGATACTGGGGCAAGGACTCTGCAGACGTCAGTTGTTTTTAAAGCTTATCTTTCAGTATGAGTTTTCCACTATGTAATTGGTAGGTATCCTTTTTCAGGATGAGGAAATATCTTTTTGTTTGTAGTTTGCTGAGATATTTATTTACTTTCCATGAGTGGGTGTTTAATTTTTTAGAAAGTTTTGTCTACATCTATTAAGATTATAACCATTGAATAGAAAGAGCACACTCACCTTCCATAGAGTGTGAGAAGAAAAACAACTGTTTTTCTTCATACCTGTTTCACGGACTAGTTCTTTTCCTGACTTTGGATGAAATGTAATGTAGATCATGTTGTATTTCCTGTCACCTTGTCTTCCATCACTTCTAAGTCCAGAAATAGTATCATTCCATTAGTTAAATTATCTACACTGGGGTCATCTAAAATATGAATTATCCAAGCCCACAGCCTTTTCCCATTTTCCATCTTGGTTTTGTATCGGGTCTGGAAGCTTGAAGTAGGCCTGGGAGCATGATTAGCTACTTTTCTCAGAACTCAGAACTCTGCTTCCTCTGCTGTTCACTAGCTATTGTGGACCCTCCAGAGTCAGGCCTAGGGGAAGGAAGATTGGGAAAAAACAGAGCCAGTTTAAGGGAGCTGATACTAGTCTCCTGTTCCAGTGTTAGAAACTTCCAGACTTGGCAGACATTCTAAGCTGCTATGTTTTCTTTCTGAAGAGCATTTCTAGGGTGTCCAGAAGCTTTCTTCCTGGTAACTTTCAATCCCGGTTTCTGTGTTATATTATCTTCATTTTGACATTTATAACTCTCTCAGTTTCTATGTTTTCAGAAATTCCTTTGCCTGCTTGTTCCTCTCTCCTGGAAGTTCTGTTTGGATAAAGTTCCATGCTGGTTGCATATTTGAAAACAACAACAACAACATGGCAGTGGAAGGTCCACTCACCCCCAATTCAACCTAACCTCTCTATTTTCTGCTGTTTCGGGTCCACAGCTGCAACCTCATATCCTTTTGTTTTTCAAGTGTGTTTAAGAAACTAATCCCTCTGTTGTGCGCCAAACCCCAGGGGCACATATATCAAGCAGTTCATTTATATATCATCTCTCTTGGTTTGAAGCACCTTTTTCCCATTTCCTTTGAAGTTGTCAGGAAGAAGTGCACGGAACTGCAACAACTCTCTGCAAACAAATATTCTCAACCAATGTCTGCACCTAGCTGATCAACACTTTCATTACTTCTTGCATATCTTCATATTAGGTGATGTGCCAAGCAGTACCTAACTAGTTTCCTACCATTTCTTCTGCAAATTCTGCACAGTTGGCCTGGCCTTTTGCTTTAAAATGTGCGATTCTGTGGGACCTCCTATTTTGTTCCTGTCCTTTGTGGCTTTCAGCAAAACAAAAAAATGTTCTATTTTAACATACTCTTATAAGATGATCCACTAATTTAAAAAAATCTGTTAAGGTAGTGAATTGAATTAAAATTTCTAGTGTTAAACCATCTCTGTATTTTATGATTATAAGTGGTTATTCATAAAATATTATCATCTATCCTTAACTGAATAAAAGCAGACTTACTGTCATCTCTTTGCTGAGAATCTGTCTTCTTTTTGGTTGCTTTACTAAATCCTTTTGTCCTTAGTACTCTGCGTTTTCACAAAAATTTGTCCAAATATGGTTTTCTTTCATTTATTCTGTTTGGGAGATACCATATTTTCTGAATTTGAGGATTTGTGTTTTTCATTAATTCAGGAATATTTTCAGCCTTTGTACCTTTCAAATTTGCTCTTTTCACACCTGTTCTTTATCTTTTGGAACTCTAAAATATGTTCAACCTCAATCTGTCTTCCATGTCTCTTAACCTCTCTTTTATTTCTTTTGCATCCTCTGTCTTCCTGAGTAATTTATTTACATCTATTTTTTCTGCTTATGAATAATCTTTCAGAGGTCTTTAACTGCTATTTCTACATATGCATGGTATTTCTATTTCAATTTTGTATTATTTGTTTCACCTTAAATTCTATCTGCTTGTCTGAGACAGTCTTATTATTTTCTGAATTTTGGATTCAATCTTTTATTCTTTCAAAAATATAAAACATATTTATGTTATATTCTAGGCCTTATAATTATAATATTTGAAGTCATTGGGAATACAATTTTATTTTATTATCTGATAAAATAAAGATTTTATTTTTTGTTTATAGTGGCTTTTCTCTTCGTATTTTATACTTGTATATTTTTGACTTTGGGGAGCATATTTGGGGTGTTTTGCCGATAGTCACCTGTTAGTCCTATTTTCCTCCTATTTTGATGATATACCCATGGAATGCTATCAGTTACGGACAACTTTAAGTTAAATTTTTGGCTAGGAGATTTCTGAACAATGCTGGTAATATAAATTTGAATCCTAAGTCCTAATGAAGGTAGTCCTATGGTTGAGAGTTTTCAGGGCAGATGTTTCCTTTTTGTTTATCCAGAGTCCTGTCCATTTGTATTTAGTTAGATTAGGCTAGACTTTGTTGTGGTAACAAACCCTGAAATCTCATTGACTTAGTACAACAAATATGTATTTATTGCTCGTGCCAAGTGCAATGTGATTTGGGTTGGGGTTCTTATTTACTTGATGACTTAGGGATCCGGGTTCCTTCCATCTTGTGATGCTATCGTCTCAATACATGGCTTCTAAAGGTATGTGTTAGGGAAGATATTTTGACTACCATATTGCTAGTATAGAAATCATGTAGACTTCTTCAACTAATATAATTCTTTATTTGTGATCAGTTAATGGAATTTGAAATTCAAAAAATAGTTAAGCTTTCTATATTCATGTGACACAATAATTTTCATTAGTGAAAGATTCATTATAAACTTGTGAATATATATATATATATATATATATATATATATATATATATATATGCATATATAAATTTGGGACTCAAAATATATATCTAATATATAGGTTTGTGTATCTATTTTTATATATGCATAAAAATTTGTTTTGTGTATATATAATTTATGTATGTACAAAGACATAAATTATAATAATGTACTAAAGACCTAACATTCCCAGACCAAATGTAGGAGCATAAAAACTCTCTAAGTGTGGAATTGGTGTAGAACTAGAATGTTTAATTTCTTTCACTGATTATTGATTTTCAAATAACATTTTTTTTTTTTTTTTTTTTAAATTTTTTTTTTAATTTATTTATTGGGGTGACAATTGTTAATGAAATTACATAATTTCAGGTGTACAATTCCGTATTACATCATCAATAAATCCCATTGTGTGTTCACCACCCAGAGTCAGTTCTCCTTCCATCACCATATATTTGATCTCAAATAACATTTTAATGAAAGCACCATATTGAAAACTGTGATTGGCTATAAAGTTAGTTCTTTGCATACACAGTCAAATTATGTCAAAATACCTTAACGTATATCCCATAATCCTATGTCTATTCTTTTGTTTCTGTATCCAATCTATTGCTGAACCTTGCTGCTTTTCCTTCATAACAACTAGGGGCACTGCCTCATTATTTCCTTTCCCTACTGTTTATTATAATGTCAACTGAGACTCTGCTCTTCTTTGTCTTGGGCAATGACCTCTTCAGCAATCCATAGCTTTCCAATTCTGCTTTCCACTGGCTCCAAACTATCTTCTCAGTCCATTGCTTTGATCTTCACAGTTCCCATGTTTAAACTATGTCATGTTTCTAGTCCAGATTTTATTTGTCATTTACTATAAAATAAATGTTTTAGGAGTAAGACTGAAATAAAAATTAAGTGCAGTTAATTTGTTTTAAATTATCAGCTAAAGTAACTACATTTCTCTCCCTCGCAATTAAAAAAAATAATTGTCCAGGGCAAAAGGATCCTGAATCCCTAATCAGAGCTTATCTACAGTAGGGTTAAGTTAGAGGATTTGTGAAATCCCTCTGTGCTCTCAACAAGTAAATTATTTCATTAGACTAAAAATAGGCCCAGCGTAGTGAAACAAGAGTCAAGGGACCAATTCTAGCTTGTGAAAAATTGCCATTCTTAACTCCATAGATGTTTTAGAGGAATTGGTTTTTCAATAAGTAGTTAAAAAGGTGAAAATATGATTTGGCAAATTAAATATAGCATTTGATAGATGTTAAAGGCAGTAAAAATATTACGCTAAATTCAAAATGATTTCTGCCCTTTCATTGCAACATTCTTCAAAAGATGAACTGAAATGCTTTGCCATAATTGCTGACTATCCACTCATTCCTTAGCTTCTGGAAGCTTTGTTTCTTTCTCCAGTTTCTCCAGTGAAGTCTCTCTGTTGTCACTAATGAACTAATTGTCACATTTAATTTTTTTCTCTTCAGCCCATATCTATCTTGACTTCTCCAAAACATGACTCTGTTGCACACACTAACCTTTCTTTGTTCCACTATCCCAGCTCTACACTTATCTTTCTGAACACACAAACACACACACACACATACACACACATACACACATATTCAAAAAAGTGAATATATATTAGACTCTTTTACTCTTCTCATCCTTTAAATGTGAGCATTAATCAAGATTTAGTTCTCAACCCATTGATCTTCTTTTTATATATTCTTCTTAAAAGGGTTCCTTCATCCTCACAGTTTCAAGTAACCTCCGTTCCCCTGCCCTTAATTTTAGGGTATCTTGGGCTGTGTTAGAACTAGTTCACTGAACACTGCCTACAGCTTTTTACATTCCTGGATCTGTAGATTTTTAAATGTTCCATTATGGGAAAACCAAAGAAAATCACTAGGTGGAAAATTAATTTTCTGGGATATAGCAGCAGTGTCTCTCAAGGCTGGATGAAATGAAGCTGTAGACTTCATGCAGTCTCAGTTCAGAGCATTTAATTCTCTGTAGGTTCTTAAACTCTCCATGATGGTCAATGAAGAAAAGTGACTTGTATGAGAGCCTGGGGACCTCATCTGATTGAATCTAGATGTACTAAAGGAAAGTGGTTTAAGATTTTCTATATCTTTTTCTGTTTTCATTCTCTTATGAGTCTTTCCTTCACTTCCTATTCTGGGTACTTTCAAATCCCAGCTGTGAATAGAATTTGCTTGAATTCATTGCTACAGTAGAATTTTGGGAGAGCTTGAGTTTTGTTTTCAAACTTCTGGTTCTGCTCTAAGAAGAATATCATGTAATGCCTTTGTATCCTTCCTTTCAATATGTCCCTAAATTGAAAATTTTTTTAAAAAATTGGTAAGGATGGATAAATAGCTCATAAAACACCTGTGCCAGCTATTTGTGAAAGCGTCTATATTTTGTTTAATAAAAGTTTGTGGAAACATTCATGTTTATGTAGAAGTTCATAGCTCTGCAGTTTATTTAACCAATAATGCAACTGGAAAGGCAGGAAATTTGGAGGGAAGAAACTAGAACGCTTGATGGAAATTCAGTGGTTCACACAGTTTGTAATCCATTCTCTTGCTGGGTTGGGTTGGAGATGTGTGTCTGTGTCACTTTCAAAAAGAAGGCAGGTGATATTAAATAATGTTATAAACATGCTAATGACAAATGTGGCAACAAACTAATAGTATTTGCTAGTTGGAAGTCCTTGTCCGAGGAATATTTTGTCACATGTACCTAATTGTCTAAGATTGTTTATAATAAACAAACCTAATGCTTTATGAGTGGCTCCCTGCAATTTGTCCTGTAACCTATGTAACTATCTGTTATAATCTTCTGGGTATGAGTCTCTTTATTGCTTAGATTTGTAAAATTAAGTAAAATTTTATACTGTGGAAGAGTTTTAATTTTGTGTTTGATTTGACAATTTGATTGTGTTCACTCAGCTCCATTATACAGAGGGTGCCAAAATAATGTATACACATTTTAAGAAAGGAAAAAAGCTCTATTAAAATTGTAATACTTAATATTGTATATCGATAACAAAAGAGGAATACAAGTCACGTTTGACTTCTGCAGTTACAAGAGATGCTCAAAGTGGTTACCACCAGCATAATTTTAATATAGTTTTGTCCTTTCTTAAAATGTGTATACATTTTTTTGGCACTCTCTGTATATGGAAAATAATACTGGCTTTGGAAAAGATAAGTCTATAGATTCTGACATTTAGATTTATTTTACTTAACTTTTACAATGTCAAGTTTTCCTGATGTTTATAAAGAGGGCACAGACTTGTTATGAGAGTTTTTGCTGCTAGTAAATGACAAACTTGTTTAAATCATTTGCCACAGCTGATGTCAATCTCAGCTGGATGGTAAACTTCTGGAAGTGTTCGACTCTGACATAGAATTTTCTATATCCTATGCTCATGCTATTGTACCAATATATAGTAGTTGCTTAATAAATACTTGTTTAAAAATAAATATTTTAGGAGTTAGGCAACAAAAAATATTAACTTTCATGGCCGAAGGTCTTTTTAAAAGAAAGGGTTTATTAGGCCGTTGCGAGCATAAAAAATAATACTGGTTTTGGGACATGGCGTCTAAACCATCATCAGCATGACTACGTAGGAATTACAGAATGTTCATCATTGGGGAGTTTTACAGGCATTTCTATATATCGAGTTTGCAGGGGGTGGGGTTAGTAGAAAGATGTAAGCCATTCTGAAAGGATTGGCATTAGCTATAGACAAAGGGATAGGAGATGGAACAGGGTTAATTTGGGGATAGGTTCAGCAGAGTCCACAAGGAAGAGTGTTTATTCCTGGGAAGGAAGAGTGATTGGCTGTGGGCGGCAGATTGAAAAGTCCGCGCGTAAATAAGAAGTGGAGGCGTCGAGGTTCTATGGCACCTAGCTATTCTCTCTTTTGGACGACTGTGGAAATAACAAATATGGATCTAATCCTAAATTCCAAGAGATATACAGGAATGTGAGCAGTCTTTTATCAGAGTTGGTCCGCAATTATAAACAGGATAATTGTTCTGTCTTTTTCTCACTCTCCCACCACTATAATTTTAGTTTAGAACATCTCGGAATTTTGTTTTCTTGTCATGGGTGACAGAAACAAGGCGGTGAGTGGCAAATTTTTTTCAAGTAAAAATGTCTAGTGTGTTCTGTCTAGTTATAGTGTGTCCACCAGATGATGACTATATGTCCCAGACCCTTCTTTCTACAATGTGCTTATGGGACCATGTTCTTGCTATTTGAACAGGAACAGAGGTAACTTGTGTTACTTTGGGGCCTAGGCCTAAAGCTTTGGAGATACACAACCACATTTACTATCTTGTGAAGTAAATATGGTTGTGCATGATACCCAGCTTTGACCATGCAGGTGAGGACACACCCCAGGAGTTGCCAGAGAAACACGATGAAAGTAACCAGGTTGTGAATGACAGAAGAGAGTGAAGTTATGGCCTGTGAACCTGGATTGGTGTTTGAAAGAAAAACAGGAAACTTTACTCTTTGATCTATCTATGACTGGGTCTCATGGTTACAGAGACTTAGCTTTTTTATTGTACTATAAGCAGGAAAAGCCAAAAGAGCATAAATTATCTTTTGGATTGGTAAGGAGATCTAATTCATTTTAGCAAGTTGGGAATGACTTTGGAGGAAAAAGATTAAAAAAGACATGTTTATGATTTTATTTCTTTAGTCTCCTTTTAAAGTTACTTAACAAAAGTATCATTTATATTTTAGATATCATCTTAGACTTAACTCTGACAAATCTTAAAGTGATATAAAGTTTGAAGTCTGCCCATGAATTTTAAGACACTTTCATCATCTTTTAAAATGACATTATATTTACACTAGTGAATTCATAAATACTTGATAAATTTTAAATTCTCCCAAAAGAATCTAAAAAGAATAGTTTTTTGCCTTTATTATTTATTTATTTATTCTTTATTGGTTTCACATGTGTAAAACAACATAATGATTAGATCTTTACACCCCTCACAAAGTGATAATCCCAACAAGTCTACTACCCATCTGACACCATACATAGCTATTACAATACCATTGGCTATGTTCCCTATGTGTACTTTATATCCTGTGTATAATTACAACTATTTGTAATTATAATTGACATTCAGTATTATTTTATATTAGTTTCAGGTGTACAGTGCAGTGATTAGGCATTTATCGTAACCTATAAAGTGATTCCCCGATAAGTCCAGTACCCATTGGACACCTTACATAGTCTTTACAAAATTATTGACTATATTCACCATGCTGTGTTGTATTTTTCATCCCCATGACTATTCTGTGACTACCAATTTGTACTTCCTAATCCCTTCACCTTTTCCCTATTCCCCAATCCCACTCCCATCTAGCAACCATCAGTTTGTTCTCTGTATCTATGAGTCTATTTCTGTTTTGTTTGTTTGTTTATTCTGTTTTTTAAATTCCACATATAAGTGAGATCATATGATATTTGTCTTTTTCAGTCTGACTTATTTCAATTAGCATAATATCCCCTAGGTCCATCCATGTTATGGCAAAGGGTAAGATTTCATTCTTTCTAATGTTAGAGTAATACTCCATGTATAAATGTACCTCAATTTCTTTATCCATTCGTCCATTGATGGGCATTTTGGTTGTTTCCATATCTTGGCTACTGTGAATAGCACTGCAGTAAACATAAGGGTACATATATTTTTTGAATTTCTTTGGATAAATACCCAGTAGTTAAATTGCTGGGTTATTTTTAATTTTTTGAGGAACCTCCATACTGTTTTCCATAGTGGCTGCACCAATTTGCAATCCCACCAACTGTGCACGAGGGTTCCCTTTTCTCCACATCCTTGCCAACACTTGCTGTTTATTGTAAAAATAATAGATTTTATTGCATGATTTTACCTTGCTTTGTCTATTTTTTAACATTCGAATGTCTTCTTTTTCAAATATATGAATTCTATTACTTTTGCTCTAGAAAGTTTATTGCATTATCATTTCAATGGAAATTTTTCTCTTTTGGCATTACTCACTTTACCTGTGAATATCTTTGAAATCTTGGGGATAATAATTCTGTTTATTTTTTCAAATTCTTTTCCATTCTACAATTGCACTTAGATTAAGTTTGTGAAAAATAACAAATGTGCACCACATTTTAAAAAAGATGGTTGCTATGGAAAACAAAGATGTTTAAAATGTGGCTAGTTTTTAGCTTCAGTTAAAAAATCAGTTAAAATAAGTAGTTTCTGTCTATGCAAGATATATCCAAACCTGTAGAGAACTTTTATAAGCATGTATTTGAGCCAAACTGATCACATTTGCCAGAGAGCAAGATCTCAAATGCTCTGAAGAATAACGGTTTTGCAGCTTTTTTTTATGCATTTGAAATTAAGGAGGGAAGGTAAGGAAGATTACGTGGAGGTGGGAGAAAGCCATGTGGGGATTTAAGTTCAGGATAGTTAAGGAGATTATGTGCTCTCTTTAGGGTGGTTACGGCTTATTTTAAAGGTGTGTTAACCGAGGTGCATAGAAACAATGGACAGGGTTTGCTTAAGGCAAAGAAAAACCTTTAATAAAAAGTTAGATGCCTGGTGAGTGACTACCCACCTGCCCAGTTAGGAATTTATGATCATACCACTCTGTGAGGTTTTATATACAACTCGTTTTATCTCCACATTTCTTATCAAATAAAAAGGAAATAATTTTCAGGTCAAATACCATTATTATAAATGTTCATAGGATTGTTTCACAAATTATAGCACTTGTCAAAAGTATAATTTTACCTTTCAGTTGTTTGATAATTTGATTAATGTCTTTCTCCCTCTAACAGCTGTGTTCAGGAAGACACTGTGCCTATTTTTATTATCGTTGTAGTTCCACTTCCTAGCACAGTGTCTGACACTTTATAAGTATGTAATAAATATTTGAAAGTTAAAAAATCATTTGAGTTAATTAAAGATATATTTTTGGTGCATTCCTAATATAACAAATTGATGGTATTGTGGATGAAAAAAGGGGTTTATGGATGTGAATATATAAATGTGAATAATATTTTTTTAGTTATCTGGATGAGTAATTTAATATACAACATGTAATGATTAAAATACAAAAAACATAAACTCATACAGTAATTCTACATAGAGAAAAAAGCAGAAAATTCAGAATCAAAAGCATTATTTATGATACATTAGAATGTTCATATTTTGGCAAAACCCAAAATATATTGTTTTCAATATTATATATGTAGTATTAATATAATAAAGTATTATATATAACAAAAGTCTCATTATAATCTATAACAAAAAGAATATTACAAATGGTTTTGACATATTTTTAATTGACATTATAGTATTTTAGGCTTATGAATTAATGGTAATTGATATAACATTCCCAAAGCTGAATTGCCCAGTTGCTTAGTCACAGTTTGGAGGTACATTAAAGAGAAACACAAAAAACATCATTCAAACATTCTAAAAATATTTTTTAAAACAACATAAATATACACTGAAATCTCTTAAAAATGAAAATGAGAGACTAGGTCATTTAAAACACACAACATAACTTAAGAACTAATTATATTTCTTTCTCTCTCTCATCTATGAAAGCTACTTGGAAGATACCTTCTCCCTCTTACAAATTTTCCCTAAAACGGTTCCCTAAATCCAACCCATACTGAGTGTTGTATTGCCCACTCCTCTCACATTCAGGATCTATTTAAATTGCTCCCCAACAATTGCTTTGCTCTTTCAATTCTTCCTCTCACTCTCAAGTTCAATCTGACACAGCAAGGCACAGGAACTAACTTCACAGTTATCAACCGCTGTCTTTATTTTAGTTCTTTTTGCTGGAACATAGAACCTGGGAACTAAAACCATAAATGAAGAGTCAAGGTTAAGTATAAATTGCCAAAAATATGAAAAATGATAAACTATCCAGTATTATCTAGAGTTCAGCCAAGTCAGAACTCTGTATTATTGTGTTGGAGGACAATGTGGTTGTATATATATCCTAAGTCTGAAACATGTGCATACTTAATAATTTGCATTTCAAATAATAGAAATTTATTTTAAGGAAATAATCATTGCTTTCATTAGTAAAAATGTAAACAATCTAAATGTCCAGGAGTAACAATAACTGATTCTTTGATGTGAAGGAACTAACTCCAAGTACTGTTTAAAAACTTATTTTTCCAAATAGATAACAAACATTAAAGAAATATGATATGGTAATTCCAAATACCAATGTATTCAGGCTAGTCATTTTAGATTGTCTGTGGATACTGACTAATGGATTTCAATGGTTCTGTTTGTGGTATACAGTCCTGGCATGTTTGAATTAGAACAATATTGACACACTTCATAGCAACAACAACAACAATTTATCCTTCCCATTTTATCTGATCTTTTCAAGAGGAATAACAAATTCATAGGCTGATGGAAACAGAAAAGAGAAATGATGGTCCCACTTGGAAAGAAAGAAGATAGAGGCATATTATGCTGCGTTATTTCATTTTTAGAAAGAAAGATTGAAAACTAAAGAAAATAATTATTAAACAATATTATTTAAAGTCTTTGTTTTCCATGCATTGAAATAATTTTACGTGGATTTTCTAGAAAATGGTATTATGTGTTATCATATATTTGTAAATTGTACTAGATTTAAAGTCACAGTTAAAATGTTAATTAGAGTATTAACTTGATTTACAAGTGCCTGTAAAGGCCTTAGATCTGGAAATGTGTTTCTCCTGTATAGGATTTTTTTTTTTTTTTTTTTTTTTTTTTTGTGATTGGAGTTACCCAGTTTTCCTAGGTAACTAATTTCAAGGATTTACCATTGTTCAATTATATCCACAAATAAAACAATTTTAAATTTAAATTTAGTTCAACACTAGAAATAAACAGATCATTAAAAAGAATGTCTTTTCTTTATTCGGAGAAGGCAAGAAATAATTGCCCTTCATAAAAAAGCTTTCTTCTTTTCTCAAATTTGAAACTATAACTTTTGTTTTCACAGGATTGACATTTTGAAGTTTTTTTTCTTTTTTGAAATTAAAATGGTTTTCTTTTTTTTTTTTAACCTATAAAAGGGACCATTTAAATTTTTTGAAAAATTTCGTTTTTTAGCATTCCAAATACAGGATCAGTTGTTAATATATTACATTTACATAATGCTTTTGGAACTAGTGGAAAGCTCCCAGTGTGCCTTACAACCTTGGATACGCTAGAAAATCCTACACCCATAGAGAAATACAATAGTGTCCTAAACAGAACACATTATAGTCATTCAGTCTGTTACATACAGAATAATAATCATTTATGTGACTTGGGAGAGAGCAAAGCCTTGTGTCGTTTTAAATGATTTCCTTTCATTTCTTACCATTTATTCTTCTAGAGTCAATTAGTACTTTTGCTTGACAAGGGATTAATAAGGGACATTTCTTTCTAAAATTGTTTTGCAGGATTGGCTGCTAGCATGACATTTTGGTTTTTTTGATTAATTTATTAAAACAAATAATGGTGTGTTGCTCTGCAGTCAGATGTAGGATTTTGATCAGTTGAGTAACACCGAAAATGAAGGGTTTTGTTAGAGCACCGGTCAAGATCATGAGGCAAAATTTTTTTATTGAACCTACAATTTCTTGTATGTTCTAACCATTATGTCTTTTATAAAAATGTAATTGTATTTATAGAATACATTATAAAGGCGTTAAAATGCATTACAAAAATTTCAAACAATAGAGAAAAAATTACCAAATTTCACTACCCAGAAATAACTATTGAGTTAACATTAAGTAATTATTATTTCATATTACTTGCTATGTATTGCAATGATGAAGGTTAGACAGAAATAATACGTTTTATAAACATGCGATAATGGGATACATGCTGTTTAAAAATAAAATGCATTAATTTTAATTTTACTTGAATTTAATAGAAGAAAATGAAACCACTAAAGGAATAGCTAAACTTATTGTTCATTACAGGGATTGTTAGTTCCTAAAAGATGTCTTTTAAATTACACACACACACACACACACACACACACACACACACATTATGAGAGACATTAAGATTGTGTTAACTGTAAAATTTCTTATCATTTATTTTTGAAATGTAATTCAATCACTTGTTTAGTTTCAATTCCATATTCATGTATATTCAGTACTATATTTTCTAAATTTTTTCATTTTGGATAATGTTTATATTTTAGGGCAACTTAAATGGGCCTAAAATTCTTGATTTACGTTTTACTTCAGAAATACGAAGACACTGTTGTTATATTATTTTTTGGCATTTCACATTGTTTAGAGTCTTATAGGCCTGCTTAGGTTTTATTTTTTTAAGTGACTCATTTTTTCCCCTACCTCAATATACCATGAAACACCTCTTGTCTTGGAAATTCAGTATAATTTAGGATTTAAAAAAAGATCACTACTGATTATTCCATATTAATTTTTCCTGGAACATGCTGTGACTTTGAATTTACATACTTGATTATTCTTTAATGAAAAGGAATATTATGTGTTGAAATATTTTTCCTGCTGCATTTGAATTCATAGTTCCGGAAGGCCAAATAAGAGGTCCGACAATTAAGTCTGCGAACTTGTCACCATGCGCTTACATTGGTAGCGCTGTACAAACAGTTCAGTAACATTTCATAACCTTGGTATATCAGTGTCTCACAGCTGTATTCCTGTCAATGTGTAGTGATGTCTTGTTGAATGGCGTTCATTATTGTTGTTGCTTGTTTTTGTGTGCCATTGCGAGAATGTCTGAGCTTGAATTAGAGCAACGAACAAACATTAAATTTCTTGTTAAACTTGGCAAGAGTGGAAATGAAATCAGGGACCTGTTAGTCCAAGTTTACGCGGAAAATGCCAGGAAGAAAACAGCAGTGTACAAATGGATTAAACATTTTTCTGAGGGGAGACAATCCGTCACTGATGAAGAGAGGTCAGGTCGGTCAGTAACAAGCAGAACTGACGAGAACATTGCGAAAATTTGTTGGATTGTGTGTCAAAATTGTCAGCTGACTGTAAGAAGCATAGTAGACCAAGTGTAGATCGATAGAGAGTAAGTTAGGGAAATATGAACTGAAAATATTGGCATGAGAAAGGTGTATACAAAAATGGTCCCAAAGGAGCTCACCAATGAAGAAAAGTATAGGAGAATCGAAGTTTTCCAAGACCTTTTGGAGAGGCAAGATAATGTTTTGGGCTGTGTTATCACTGGCGATGAAAGATGGGTGTACCAATATGACCCTGAAACAAAGCATCAGGGTGCACAATGGAAGTCAGCAAATTCTCCATGACCAAAAAAGTTCTGTCAGTCCAACTCAAGAGTCAACACTAGGTTGCTAACCTTTTTTGATATCAGAGGGATTGTTCATTATGAATTTGTACAACTGGGCAAATAGTTAACCAAGTTTAGTATTTGGGAGTGCTGAAAAGGCTACTTGTAAAAGTTAGACAAAAACGACCTGAACTTTTCGCCAACAACTCATGGCCCTTGTATCATAATGCCATGCACCAGCTCACACAGAATTGTCTGTGAGGGAGTTTTTAGCCAGTAAACAAATAGCTGACTTGGAAGACCCTCCCTACTCACCTGATCTGGCCCCCAATGACTTCTTTTTTTACCTGAAAATAAAGGAAGTATTGAAAGAAAGACATTTTGATGACATTCAGGACATCAAGGGTAATACAACGACAGCTCCATTCCAGAAAACGGAATGGAGCTCCATTCCATTTCTGGAATGATGGCCATTCCAGAAAAAGAGTTCCAAAATTGCTTTGAAGGGTGGACTAGGCGCTGGCATCAGTGCATAGCTTCCCAGGGGAGTACTTCGAAGGTGACCCTAATGATATTCAGCAATGAGGTATGTAGCACTTTTTCTAGGATGAGTTCTTGAACTTAATTGTCTGACCTCATATATTTTATTAAATCATCATCGTTCCTTATATTACTCCCCCACTCTAGCTGATGATCTTTTCTCTAATTACATTTGTCTTTCTGTCATTTTCCTCTGCTTTTACTGTCATTAGATAATTTTAGTTTTACTCTATGAAATTTACTTAGCTAACTTTCATTTGTATAGCCTGCCCAATGAACTGATACTCCACATGTCATCTGTAAATATATGGACTGATGCCCATGACCTGTGTGTGGCTAGTCGGGTTCTCTCTAGTATGCCTTTGTATTTCTGCTTTCACTAACTGGATTGTGTGCTTGCTAAGATTAAGTTGTGTTTGTTCCCAAACATGTTTTTGCCAGTTGTGGAAGTTATGATTTCATTATTTGATTAAACATTTAAAAAATTCATTTGGTATGATGTGATAAGGAAAATAGATTTTCCTGTAAAAGTAATTTGAATGATTTTGTAAAATTTTATACAGGCAAAGTCCTGAAAAATGAAACAAAACAAAAACAAAACCTGCTATCAAATCTGGTGTCACTGAGGAATCAATAGAAGAATGAAAACAAATTGGTAAATTCTTTGAAGGATTCTTTGCTTCATAGTAGTTTTGAAGTTTTTGTTCCTCATTGGAAATTATAAATGATGAAAAAATTGAAGAGGAACTCATGTGTAGACCCATACTTGGAAAAAAAAATGATGACCCTACATTAAAGTATATGCAAATAAATGTACATTTTTATGCTTTGAAGTAAAATAATTTAATCTGTGTATGATAAACTATTTTTGTACTTCTGAAAAACATGGAATTAAACTGTATCTATTCTTAATGCATTTTCTTCTTTATCTCAGTATGTTTATGAGATTCCTCTATGTTGTTGAATGTAAGTGGAGTTTCTTTCTTGTTATTGTTTTATAGAATTCCACTAAATCACTGTTCATTAGCTTCTTGTTCCCTCAGCAAGTTTGTTTTCTCTATTCCCTGTAGTTCCCCTAGATCACAGTTTATTGGTGCTTGTGTGATTATGGACATTTTTATTCCTCATCTGCTTTTCCCCAAAATACCAAAGCGAGGATCTCTAACCCTTTATCTTGTTCTACCGAGAACATGTGGTGATAGAAACTTCCACATTTGTTGACTTTCCTTAAATTATTCCCAGTGAAACCTCCTCTTTAATATGCTTTCTCCACCTATTGGAGATAAGGAAGAATAGAGATTATTAATAAGGATTCTTAGGATTTTGTTTATTCTCCCTCTTTCTTTATCTAGTACCAATTTTAGGTTGCTGTGATGAGAAGAGGGTTAGGAGTAGATTGAATTATATCAGCATCAAAGTCTGTGTCATGAAGTTTGCCCTTTTTTTGTTGTTGTTGCTGTTGCTGTTGGTGCCTTATATTTGTTGAGTTTCTCTCTTTAAAAATGAACAATGAACATCATTAAGTTTTGAGAGAGATTCTTAATCCAGTTTTATTTTCCAAATTTAGTAGGGTATTTTCCTTTGTGTATTTCTTATTATGTGACAAATCCCTGATTATCTTTTTTGCTTCCCATATATCTAAAGTCCATGTCTTTGTTACCTATATATGAAAAGCTTTATATTAATTTATGAAAGTATTATTCTGAGCCTTCTGTTATTAGCCATAGCTGAAAAGAGTTATGATTGTATAATATTTTAATTAAGAAAATATCTTTAAAAATTCCAAATGAATGTTTGACCATGTCCATTAACCTTAATTTAGGATTCATGTTTCATATAAATGTTTTGTAGTAAGAACCCATAATAACAGTTATCTAGTACTTGCTATGTGCCTGGGAAGATGCTTATAAGCCTCATTTTATTTAATTCTCATGTAAACTTCAAGAGACAGGCCCCGATGTAAAAATTAGGGAACTGAAGCTTAGAGAGAAAAGTGAGTGTCCCAGGGTCATCATATATGATTGGGTTTGGCTTCAAGACTGAGCTCCAAACAACTATACTGTGTACCTCTTGCAATTTTAATTTTAGTAGTTAGCCAAACTTATTCATGTATCAGACTTTGAAAACCCTGGTCAAAGAACAAATAAGTTAGATTCTTAAATAATCCAAATAGTAAAACGGAAACATTTTAGAGCTAAGAAATTTCATCATCACTTTGAATTTTTATCCTGGGGTATTAAGTAGTAAGTGACCCAGATCATGCCTTAGTTGGTGCATATACAATAATCATTTTCTATGACATTATGTCACTTTCATTGGTTGGAGAGGACCCACTGAATCTGATCTCCTTATCCAGTGGAGACAGTCTAAGACCCCTAGAAGTTTTTTTCTTCTGATAAGTGTCTTCTTCTGCTCCAATTTTCCAACTCTGCCATTATCTAAATGATGGGTTTCTCAGTTTATAGGCCACAGGCACATATCTCTCTCTTAGCAAACCTGTATTTCCTTCTTTTCTACTTCTAAAGTAGTGACCTTCAGAATGTCCCTTTCTTGTGCCATACTGACCTTACAGAAAACTGTACGAAATAACGAATGATCTGGGAGCTGAGGGTTTCCTTCTGATCATGTGGTACTGTGCCAGGTAGGAGAGATTATGCGAAGAGAGGTCACAGATTTTAATGCTGACTTTGTTGTGATTGGTTTTGTGCTTGCCTGGGGGTATAAGAGACTCAACTAGTCTCTGGATTTCTCACAAAGAGAATTGTTCTGTGTGTTATTGAATCCGTGTGTCCATGGAGGGAAGGAAGGCCTGGGGCTTCCTTTTATGCCATCTTGCTAATGCTATCCCTCTAGTAAGTGCATGTTTTAATTGTACATTTTGACTTCCATTCAGTTCACTGGTTTGTACATGGTGAACTACATGATAAGTCCATTGTATATGATTCATCTTAGACTGCTACATTACTGCACCTGCAGTAAATGTGTTCCTTTATCAGTGATGTATAAGGGGAGGGCCAAATTGAAATCATAATTTGTTCCTGTGGGCCTCTAATAGTGTTAGAGGCATTTGCTTCAGTTACCTGGAATGTATTTAGAAATCTAGAATGAATATCTATCCTGGTCAAGACCCATCAATATATACGTGGAGTCATAAGTAATGAGTTAATGTAATCCATTTGCCAGCTAGGAGCTGGAGTAGATCCTCTCAATAGGCAACCCGTAGCTGATGTTACTGCAAAACAAAAACAAAAACAAAACAAAACAACTATTAAAACTGTTAATCACTTTTTGCGCTTCTGAGCACACAGTGGGATACATCTATGTTTTTGTTGATTGATTGAATGTATCTATGGCATCTCATTTTGTGTACCCAAGAAACTACTATTTTGTTCTTTTTTAAAAATTGAGATGTAATTGACATACATTATATTAGTTTCAGGTGTACAACATAATGATTCGATATTTGTATATATTGCAAAATAATTACCACAATAAGTCTAGTTAACAGTAATCACGAGCGAAGAAACGACTTTCAAAAAGCAAACAGTATTTACTTGTTAGTTCCAGTACCTTTCTGAATTCAGATTTTTTTCTTTTCTTTTAAATAGGTATCAACTTACCCCACTTCCATTTGTTTCTCTTAGAAGTCCGTAAAGCTTTTTATAACATAGTCTCCCACACTGGAGTTTCTCTTATTTTCTAGTCATCTAAGCCCACTTCCTGAACCATATTGCCAGTCTAATGGTTACTGCCTAAAATTAGTTTAAATACATACCGTTACTTTTATTATCTAGCTCCCTGAGTAATACCCCTTTTAATTCTGTCCACTGAGTGGAGTTGTATTTTTCTTATTCAAAGTGAAATGATCAACTAGTTGCAATGCAGTACCTTCCAAGCTGAGTTTGGGCTCTACCTTTGAGCTACAATCCATGAATCATGATACTTATGAGGCAACTGTAGGTAATATTCTAGTCCAAATTCTGTGACTGCAGGATGGCAGTATGGGCTTTCTAGAAAGTATCTTGAGCTTTCTAGCTGCTTATATTCCTAATGCCATTTGAGCATCTGGTTACAGTGGGGTTGTGTGGGTCAATGGCCATTTGAAGTTTCAAGAGAGCCTGATGCTATGAAAAGCATTATTCAAATTTCAGCTTTCTCCATCGTTATGTGAATAGGGACCAATAAATGTACAGATGTGGTATGTGATTTCTTCAGAAACCAAGAAATCTTTGTGTCTCTTGTTTTAATTTTGGAGCTAGAGACACAATAAATCATTGTAGTTTCTTGAGAAATGCTGCTAGTATTTCTGGCCCATGCAATTATTCAGAATTTTATCATGTATGGACACTATATTTTAGCTGGGTTAATTGGCTACTCTCCAGTGGTAATATAATTAACCAACCTTTGGAATTCATGCTTAGCTTGATTTTCAGGTTTAGACATCAACATTATATTATTGATGTAATGAATAAAAGTACTTTTTGATTGAATTAGATCAACATCTCTTCTCACCGGGTTTTGGTAATAAGCAGGATAATTTAAATATCCCCATAGAAGCACAGTAAACGTGTATTGGAGTCTGTTTCACGTGAATGCAAATTTGATTTTGACTTTTGTTCAAAATAGGAATCTAAAAGGAAGCATTAGTCAAATTGATCACGGAATACGAATCTCCCTTAGCTTGTTGCACAACTTGAATTGTTAACACCATAGGAATTGATAATGCTATTGAAGGATCCTCTTTATTCAGTCCTCTGGAGTCTAGAGTTAGTCTCCAGGATCTAACAGCTTTTCTCACATGCTATATTGGACTATTGAATAAGGAATTTTTGGATAGTAATTCACCTGCATTTACCATATCTTTAATTAAAACTGAAATTTTTTGATGCTCCTGTTCTCCCCACCCCTCCGAATTATCCTATTTTGTTTTATATTAAGTACTCAAGTAGGTTTAAGTAATTCTAAAGGCGCCTATCTAATACACCCAATTAAAAGAGAATGAAGAGCTGATTTGTATGACATCCTTGTTGGATAAGCAAGAGTTTCTCATTCATACATCATATCTATTCTGGTGATACATTATGGTAAGACTGACACAACAACCTTGCATAACTTTCATTCATAAATACCTACTTTAAAAAATTTTTTTAAAAATTAGATTCAGGATTACAAAACAACATAATGATTAGACATTGGCACACCTTACAAAGTGATAACCCCCTCCAGTCTACTACACATCTGACATCTTACATAGCTGATACAATACCATTGACTATATTCCCTACTCTGTACTACACATCCTGTGACCATATATACATATAATTGACATTCAACATTATTTTATATTAGTTTCAGGTGTACAGCGCAGTATAGATACCTACTTTGCCCCACACTTTTCATTTATTTATTTATTTATTTATTTATTTATTTGTTTATTGGGATGATTGGAATTTCTCTTTTTTTATTATTATTAGTTTCAGATGTACAAAACAATGTAATAGTTAGCCATCTATACCCCTCACAAAGTGAGAACCCCCCTCTCCCAATCTACTACCCCTCTGACGTCATATGTAGCTATTACAGTCCCACTGATTCTATTCCTTATGCTGTACTCCACATCCTGTTTTATATTTTATATATGTATATATACATATATATAAAATTATAGTTGACGTTCATTATTATTCAGCTTCACCTTCAGATGTACACTGCACACACTTTTATTTTTGAATATTTTACCTTATCTGGCTAACATAATTACACTGCCCTTTACCCTTTAATTAGTAAGTTTAGGTTTATTTGTATACTGTGTGCCCGTGTCTAGAAATTTCAGTAAAATTTCTTTACCACCCTTGATGGTTTTCTTGCATACCAATGCAAATGGCTTTAGTGTCCTTTCTGGGGACATTGCACCAACAGTCTCTGGTCATCTTGTCATTCAGAATAATCTTTTTTAAACTCTCACTGTTAAACAACTGCTTTGGAAGAGACTGCAGATTCTGCTTTTATGTCACCATTAGATTTTTAAAATGTGTCAAACCTAGGATAAATTGAGGAATTGGTAAAGCAGCTGAATTTTATAATCTCTTATAGTGATCCATCAAAATTTTAGTAGCTATTCCATCTCCTCCTTTTCCATACACTTTTAAATTAACCATGTGAATACTTTCTCCCCACTTAAAAGTCTTGAGTTTTTTTCACCCATTTTAATATTCTTTCTTCTGAATAATCCTAATCGTTTTTTGTCATTCAAACCTACTTGTGGGAAATAAGCCAAGAGATCAATGGAAGTTTCTCTTACATAATCCCCCTCATCCAGAGTAATACATGGACCCCAAGTATTGGAAGCTCTTCATTCACATTGTCACTCATCATTTGAGCCAAAGGCGTAAAATTGGGGGATAGTTTAATATCATCATATAACCAATGCGACGTTTCTGATACCGATACCGTCACCATTTCAGAAGCTTGAGAAGGATTATTTCATTGGATACCTAAGAGTGTTTCATTAGGTATTGAATTTCCCCAGTATAAGTGTATTTTATGTACCTTTATCCAGCTCTACAGAGTTTGGGAGTTTGATTCTAACTACATTTCTGTAAAAGTTGCTACTAATTGAGGATCCTGAGTAAGACCAAACATTCTCTTTTATTCAGTATACCTTATACAGAGAAATAACTCCTTGGATCTGAATGCACAAAATCCATTTTAACAGAGGCTTCCAGGAAGCTGTTTATATCACTCCACAAATGACTTACTGTGTTTTGTTTGTCTTTGATTCCCTCTGCTTGTAGCATGTGTAATCTTTTTTAGTGATTCCCATTTAGATCGAATCACATTCTGATCAAAAGAATTATCTCCCCCATTTCCTTTTGGTATGCTGTTCTGTCTCTTTAGGATCACCCACCATAATTTGGTGGACTTGGCAGCTTCAGTTCTTTCTGTTACTTTCATTTTTTTCAAAATAGTCAAAATTACAAAATTCTTGGCTGACTTCCCCTGAATTTATTTTTTAATCCATGTAACTATTTCACTTAGTTCAGTACCTTCCACCTCCAAGTTCTGACATGCTTTTCCTCCCTTCAGTGGTTGCAGCATTTGCATGACCTCAAACCAGAAGTGGCCTGGGAATCAGCCTGTCATCAAACATTCATATCTCCCTTTCCTCATCTTTCTTTTCCTCTAATCTTAGCCATCATTTAAATTATAGAGTCAAGGATTACTTTAATACTGTATTCAGTGTGCCAGTGACATCAGTTACACAAAGCTGAAGAATTGAGAGGACTCCACAGGATATATTCCTATGTGGCTTTGATAAAGTTAAAGGTTGTTGTACAGCAGGAGAAAGACAACACAGGTGAACATCGGAGCGGTCTGACATCTCTAGGCATGACCCCCATGGTTCATTCTCTGTTTTACTATACATGGTTTTTGGATTATACTCACCAAGATATGTGTGAGAAATGTTTGTCTCAGGGCAGCCAAACACAAGTTACTCAAGATATCTTTTCTAAACTATCATTCAATAGCTGATATAAGGCTATATAACTGGTTAAGCTAGATGCAGACCATCATTCTACATTCTCAATAAACACTGTAGAAAATTTGCTATTCGGTGCCACTAAGGAAGTTTTGGAATTCAAACTGCACATTATAAATCCCTACATAGTACATTTTATTCTAATGCTGGCCAAGGATCACTATTATGTTTCCAGACATCCCTGGAGACAAACACTGTTGCTTAGCTCAGCTCCAAGTGTATCCTATTTGTACATTATATTCCTTTCCTGTACAAATTTTAGGTTTCCATGGAGTTGATATTTGATTATTTTTTCATTTTGTTGGTTTCCTATTGCACCATTCCTTTAGTTTGTTCCCTATTACATCATTTTCTATCTTCATCTCCTTCCCTCCTGTGTGAAGGTGAAAGTGAAGGTATTCTTTTCTCCAAGGTATTATTGCATCCCTCATTATTCTCTATTCTTCCCTCTCTTTCTCTCTCATTTATTCAACAGTGAAGTATTGGGTTTCTAGAATGTGCAAGACACCGTGTTTGCCTTCAAAGAGCTTGAAGTTTATTAATAAAGATAATCATGAAAACATGTAAATGGGATTGAATGTTGTCAGTGATGTAAGAGAAGTGTTTCTTAGGCATAGTGGAACACAGAGAAGAGAGTTTTCAATTCTACCCGCTAGTTCAGGAAAAGTTTTAAATAAAAACTGGTGCTTAAAGGTCAGTTGGGATGATGAATAGGTAAATTATAAACAGGTACACTATGCTATGTACCTAAATAGGAAGCCACCAAAACACTTAATTTGAGAAGGAAGTGGCCAGATTTAGGAAGATAATGCTGGTGATGGCTGTATAACAGATTGAATCTGGGCAGGGCTGGAAGCCGGGAGATGGTTACAGACCAGGCCTCCTACTGCTGCATCTGCCATATAGTCTATGCTCACCCTCAATCATAAAATTGCACAGATAAAATAACTCTATATACTGGTTTACAAATTCAGTGGTCTGTTTTCCGTGTTCATCCTTTCTGATACATTTGATACTGTTCACTTTTCTCTCCCTTTTGAAACTCTCCCTGTGACTGACCATGTGCCTGCATTTCTGGAGAAATCATGATCAAGCACCCTTTGGGCACTGACTTTACTTTCTTTGCTCCATGATTATATGGACTTCTTGATGCTGTCTGTGGTTCAAGATCCAGGAGAAACTGATGGTGAAACTATTCCTTTAAACAGAAGTGCAGTGATTATAAACATAGTTTTTTTTCTGGAAGGGGGTGTAAAACTGAGTAACATAGCCAAAAATGTGTCTGTTTTCTCAATTTTGGTAACAGTGCACTTGAAAAGGGTAAGGCAAACAGTCCTGAGGTGTGTTTATTGCATGTCCAATAGATTTCAGTGTTCTTGGACAAATACATCTGGAAAGTGCATATGTAGGTTTGGGGGAGGTGCATACTTGGTGGTGGCAGGAGAATGAATGGTAGCAGGGGTGCAGGGTTGCTTCAAGCCAATCTGTAACTTTCCTGAAATGCTGTGTGATCTCTCCTAGGTCTCCTCTTATTTGCCCATCTGGTGTTTTCTTGGTGGCCGTGCTACCATTGTAGACTCTATATCCAAATGACGCTCTAGGACATGTTCTTCTGACCCAGAAGGCCTGAACTTTTAGCACAACTCCTTTGTCACACTTCACCATCTCTTTCTCCCTGTATAGAACACTCTATGATCTAGTTCATTTATTTTTAATAGGAACAACCTTTCTACTGTCTGGGATAATGAAGCCACACTGTGAAGACCTGATGAAGGCGGAGCTAGATGCTGGATTCTTATTCTGATCCTCTACTCAATTAATCCCTAAAACCTCTCAATAATGTCAATTGACAGCTTGCCTCTCATGTGGATGCCAAACACTTTACCCTTTTGGGGTCCTTTTTTAACATCGAGGGCAAAGGTTAAATAGGTCTCAAAGGGTTTCTCTTTGGGATCCAAGCATTTTGTTTCACGAGGATAACAAGAGAGCTAGTGAAATAAACAAAAGAGGTAATTAAGAAAAGCATTTATAATATGTTGGTAAACTTGAAAGTAACATTACCCATCCTTTCATAAAGGGAAGTGAAAACCAACAGCTGACTTTCTCATGAGATCTTTGGTGTGATTAAGCTACATTCATTCTGCAGGAAGTATTCAACATCTGTTTAAGGCTTTGAAGACTGTGCACATCTAAAAAGCAGAGTCCTTAGTTTTTCTCTTTGGAATAAAAGATGATGATGATGATAGTTTTTCAGACAACACATGCCCTTATGTGCATAGACAAGAGAAGATAGGATGCTAGAAATAATGGTAATGTGCATTCAGAAATTAACCACATATTCAAAAATATTTTAAAGATAGTTATACAGAAAACAAATAAAACTATGTGCCCTGGAGACTAAAATCTAGTCAGGCTGAAAGGATTCTACTGCTTAAGAAGATATTAGAATTTGGAACCAATATTTGGGAGGTTCCTAAGGGAATATTATAGAAATTTGATTGTTATAAAATGAATATTTACAGGTCATGGAAGGAGACTGTGTGAATAGGATTTATGAAAACCATCAAAGTAGTTAGAATTAGGCCCTGTGTTTTTGAAGAATTTTTGCCAAAACAAGCTCACAATCGTTCATGGAAGACAGTTAATAATAATATTAGGAGAAGTAATAATATCAAGTAATTCAATGAAATGTAAAGTAAAAATATGCTTAATAGTCTAAAAGCCTATATTATTTTGGAAATAGCATGCCTTTTAAAGCCAGGAATTCATGTGTCTGCTCTGTCATTTAGTAAAAATGAGGTCCTGGAAAATTCTCAGACTTTAATTGTTATAATTCTAAAATGCGTTATAATAATTACTGGTTCTATAAGGATTGCTTGAAATTTAATATATATCAAAGCATTTTGTAAACTGTAAAACACTATGTAGATGCTACTTTTTAATTCTACTTTTAAATTTACCATTATGAGTGGCATCGTATTTACACATTGTATCAAGACATTTAGTTGCAAGTGAAAGAAACTTGCATTAAACTGATTTAGATTAATAAAAAGAAAAATATATTGATAATTCTAGATATAGCCAATCCAGTTTCTCAAATAGTAGAAGAGAGAACATACTAAATATAAGGCAGAAATGAACAATGCCAAGTCTTTTTATTTTTTTAAGGCTGGTAAAATGAACAAACTTCTGGAGACAATCAGCAGAGGAAAAAGACAAGAAACAAATTGTCAGCATCAGCTGTGAGAAAAGTACAACAGGTATTGCAGAAATTAAGCAGATAAAGACTGTATATTATTAGTGACATATATCAGTAAATTTGAAAATGTATACAAAGTAAAAAATTCTTAGAAAAATATAATTTATCAAAAATTATTCAGGAAGAAAGAAGGACTTGGATAATACTAAGCCATTAAATAAATAGAATCAGTAATTAAAAATTTCTCACAAAATTGGCCTTACTAGAGAGTGCTAGGCCTAATTGGCTTTACTAGTGAGTTCTACCATTCAAGAGGACAGAAAAATTGGTAATGCTCCCTCACTTGTGTAAAACAGGACTAGTATAACTTGATACCAGGACCAAATAAGGACAGTACAGAGAAAGATAAATTATTGGCCACTCTCATTCATGGACATACATGAAAATTTTGTAAATAAAATATTAGTAAAGAGAATCTTAACCTTTAAAAAGGGATAATATATTATGACAAAGTAGGATTTTTTCCCCCAAGATTTCAGTCTTAGTTTAACTTTAGACAATTGATTAATGAAGTTCCCAAATTATTGGATTATAGTCCTATTAATAGATACAGAACAGATATTTAATACAATTTTATATCCTTTTGAAAAGAAACAATAAGCAAACTAGAGCATATGTTTGATATTTACAATGAGCTTACAATAAATAGTATACGTGATGATGAAAATGTTGAACTCTTTTCTTTAAGGTTGGTTCATCTTTCACCAGATCCAGACAACATAATATTAATATTGGAAGTGGTAGCCAGTTCAATAGAGCAGAGCAAGAGAAGAAAAAAAACAAGATTTGCAAAACAAAACTGACATGACTGATAAGATTAGTTCAATAGAAAATCAGAGGCTCCACAAATAAATTATTATAGAGTTTAGCAAATTTTTGGATTTAAAGTAAATTATTAAAAAGTCACTTTGATTTTTAAATATTAGCAAGAAACATAAAATGAAATTTAAAAAAGGCATTGTTCAAATAGTATTAAAACTATCACATGTCTAAGAACACATGTATCAAAAATTGTGTAAAGTCACTGATGTAGTAGACACT